>NW_027305628.1:0-42121 GCF_039555335.1 Amphiura filiformis
TTCGGCAGTATATTGTGGTAGGCCTATACTGTCATCATTGCATTTAAATTTCAGCTCAATTGAAGCATTTTGAAAACTTGACATTTGACCCCTTTATTGCCCTTAATGACCTTAAATATTTTAAACATGTTTAGAATGTCATAAGGATCATTGCGTTTAAATTTCAGCTCAATCTGAGCATTTTGGAAAACTTGACCTTTGACCCCTTTTTGACCCCTTAATGACCTTAAATGAATCTTAAAATGTTTTTAAAATGTTTAGAATGTCATAAGGATCATTGCATATAAATTTCAGCTCAATTGGAGCATTTTGAAAAACTTGACCTTTGACCCCTTTATGACCCCTTAATGACCTTAAATGAATTTTAAAATATTTTTGAAATGTTTAGAATGTCATAAGGATCATTGCATTTAAATTTCAGCTCAATTGGAGCATTTTTTGAAAACCTTGACCTTTGACCCCTTTATGACCCCTTAATGACCTGAAATAAATTTTTAAATGTTTTAAACATGTTTAGAATGTTGTAAGGATCATTGCATTTAAATTTGAGCTCAATCGGAGCATTTTCGGTTAAAATGACTTTTTTTGACCCCTGTGACCTCAGGATGACCTCTGACGTCTGGAAATATTTTTATTATATTCTTTATGTTTTCCTCTTTCATATGACACCACTCATGGGGTCATACCTTCGTCGGCATTTAGAGATATGTCCATTTCAGACCAAATGGTTAGTCAGTAAGCTAGTAAGTAAGCTAGTAAGTAAGCTAGTAACATTCACACATATAGGCTGATACCATTTCATGGTTCAGCAAAAATTGGATCCGGCTTGACTGTGGTGATCTTATTCATCATCATTAATTTGTCAGGATCAATCTTAAATTTCACATCTTTTACAATCCATCGTCCGTAAACTTGGAAACAGAGGTAGCAAAAAACTCCAAAAACAACAAAAAACATCGAGCTCCAAAACATCCTAAACATGGATCGTACACATAAAATATGTGTTTAACGCTCTGGTTTTATAATCTTTGGTTTTAAAGCCAATGTAAGTTACTCACCGTCCTCACTGCACCGTGGCTTATTGAAATAATTCAAAGAATATCTTGATCAATTCTGCTTACGATCAACGTACATATGCACCAAATGTTCACAATCAGTACTATGATGAGCTAAAGAGCAGTAAATCTGACTGCACTCTGGTTGTTCTTAGTTTGCATACACTATTGCTATGGAGCCAATTTTACGACCTGTTTAATAGATATTCCAGAATCGATATCCTCAGATAAATAACTGCAAGTTTTACATCGATCGATCGATCGGGATAGATAGTTAATCCTAATTCAATTGATCAAGTTATTTAAATAACAATAGGCACCTGAGTGAATCCATTATTCCATACATGCTGTTGTCACAAGCGGAATAGGTTAGTAAGCTGGCTCTGGCTCACTGGAAAAACCGTGTAGTATTCGGAATTAAACTTGGAACTAGCAGAGTGCAGTCAGCTTTACTGCACTTTCTTGGTATCTGTTATTATTTGCGGACATTTGGTGTACGTTGATCGTGAGTAGAATTTATTGGCAAGATATTTTTGGAAGTTTACGTATAATGTAAAAATATGAAATTGTGCCAATTGATGCTGTTGGTGATGATGGATAAGATTTTCTGAGGATGCAATTTTTATGTTGTTTCTGGTTTGTGACACAACACCATTTATACGTGTTGCGCTTTAACATGTTTAACGCAACTTGGTGTAAGAAAATTATCGCTTGGACTTGAGTTCGTTTTCCTGTTTTTAAAAAAGGTGAAATTTATTTCACTTGATGATGACAGATTAGTTAGAAAGGGATGTGCAATGTTTATTAAACACACCAAACATAATGGTAGAAATTTAGCCTCGCTTTCAAATTCGGACTGGCATCTGCTAATTTTCCAAGCTAATCAAGCAGGTCAAATATCGGAACCGACTAATTGTGTGTTTTACACCGGGTCAACTGACTCATGCAAATTATGTACAGGTGCAATTACTTACCATACGTGGGTACACAACTAGGTAACATATTGCAATGACTCATTATACGTGAGTCACTTGTACGCGTGTCATTTGATCTGGTTAGGCGTGTCAAATGAAATTACTCGCTGCAAATGAGTCAAGTGATCCATCTGTGACCAAGAAAGGTTTTCTGTATCATATGAAACTTTCAAAACGGGCTCAGTCTCTTTTACATAATAAACCATTGTGACTGAACGCAGTGATGTGTGACGCTATTAATTGGTCTACAATTAAGTGTAAAACAAATATGGCCACACATACATGTATCTTTTTACATTTTGTTAAATAATTCATTTCAAAAATAACTGGTTCGGGATCCATAGTTGTATTGATCGTACAGCATATTGAAAATGAGTGAAAATGTTGTCTAATTATTCTTCAGGAGCCCGTTGATTTGACAACGGTACGGTACGCTAATATATGTCAAAGAGGTCAAGTGAGATGATATACCACCATTAAATAGGACACGTGACTCCACTCTCTCTTCCTATAATGGAACCACTGGTCTAATATTCGACGCATCAAGTATAATTTCGTTATAATTTTTATCTGGTTATGAATGTTTGTTAACGAAAGACATACGACTTTTATCGGTAGATCTTGCGGGTTTGACGTTGAATATAATCGATATTTAGTCAAAAAACTTCCACCAGGATTAATCTAAATGAATGAAATAAATCCAGCTTGTTTGACATTTTCAAAAACGTAGATAGTAATAATAAACAGAGGAAGAGGCTTACGCATCATACACTGGAACATGGAAATATTCAAACATTACAACTAGCGCACGAGATCAAATTAACGATTTAATGATCGTTATTCTTAATATATCAATATACAGGGGAAAGAAGAATAACGAATCGCACACTAGCACATTTAAACATGAATTTACAAATGGAAACATAACATGCATAGACAGATATACCAGAGAAAAAACTCCGGACATACCTGCCTGTGCGGGGACTTGAACCCCAGACCTCTCGCTTGTCGGGCGAGCGCTCTAACCACTGAGCTACACAGACTGTCCCTGATATACAGGACTCAAGTCTGGTACTTATGGATATGAGCAGTCAAGGGTGAACAGTACTACAAACAACACATTACACACCAGTGTACGAGATCAATTAATGATGCTTACCCGCCAGCCTAATATAATCATACAAACAGAGGAAGAGGCTTACGCATCATACACTGGAACGTGGAAACATTCAAACATTACAACTTGCGCACGAGATCAAATTAATGATGCTTAATCGTTATGAAGAATTAATACGCATCGCACACTAGCACATTTAAACATGAATTTACAAATGGAAACATAACATGCACAGGCAGGTATGTCCGGAGTTTTTTCTCTGGTATATCTGCCTATGCATGTTATGTTTCCATTTGTAAATTCATGTTTAAATGTGCTAGTGTGCGATGCGTAGATTGTTATGTTTTCGCTAATCCTGTGTACTTTTTGCTCGTTTCCATTACAGACAATGGCAAATAGACGTCCACGTGAGTGGGACTACTTAATGCCGCATGTATGCAAGTATTGCGGGCAGAGATTTTACAACAATGTGTTACGATATTTATCTCATAAAAGACACCATGAAATGGGAATTCGTCCTTACTGGTATGACTACAAGAGCAAAACGAGAAACATGACGTCAATGGTTAACATGGTTAAGAATGCAAAGGAATGTTTCACTATTTCTAAACTCAAGACGAGATGGAAAACACAGCTACGTGATAGGCAGGGTAAACTGATTGATGGTAAACGTATCAATCGACCAAGGAATTACGGTATAGATTCAACATCTATCGCATCTGGGAAATTATCCACGAGTCGAGGAAAAAAATATTCAATGGATAAAGGATTAAAGAAGGAAAAACATTTTAAATGTACATTTTGTAACAAATGTTGCACAACTTCAGGTAATTTGAAGAAACATGAACGCATTCATACTAAAGAGAAGCCTTTTAAGTGTGCATTTTGTAACAAAGGCTTCACAACGTCAAGTAACTTGAAGAGACATGAACGTATACATACTGGAGAGAAGCCTTTTAGATGTACGTTTTGTAACAAAGGCTTCACAACGTCAGGTAATTTGAAAGTCCATGAACGTATCCATACTGAAGAGAATCCTTTTAGATGTACATTTTGTAACAAATGTTGCACAACTTCAGCTGACTTGAAGAG
The DNA here is from genome assembly GCF_039555335.1 of Amphiura filiformis. Lineage (NCBI taxonomy): Eukaryota > Metazoa > Echinodermata > Ophiuroidea > Amphilepidida > Amphiuridae > Amphiura > Amphiura filiformis. The sequence goes on from NW_027305628.1 coordinate 4,239, forward strand.
ACATGAACGTATACATACTAAAGAGAAGCCTTTTCAGTGTACGTTTTGCAATAAAGTCTTTACAACGTCAGGTAGTTTGAAGAGCCATAAACGTATACATACTGGAGAGAAACCTTTTAAGTGTACGTTTTGTAACAAGGGCTTCACGACGTCAGGTGACTTGAAGAAACATGATCGTAGTCATACTGGAGAGAACCCTTTTAGATGTACATTTTGTAACAAAGGCTTCACATTGTCAGGTAGTCTGAAGCGGCATGAGCGTATTCATTCTAAAGAGAAGCCTTTAAATGTACATTTTGTAATAATGGCTTCACAACGTCAGGTGACTTGAGGAGACATGAACTTATACATACTGGAGAAAAGACTTTTAAGTGTATATTTTGCAATAAAGGCTTCACACAGTCAGGTCGTTTGAAGGACCATGAACGTATACATACTGGAAAGAAACCTTTTAAGTGTACGTTTTGTAATAAAGGCTTCACAAGGTCATGTAGTTTGAAGACCCATGAACGTATACATACTGGAGAGAAACCATTTAGATGTGCATTTTGTAACAAAAACTTTACACAATCAAGTCACTTGAAAAGGCATGAAGGTATACATACTAAAGAGAAGCCGCTAAAATATTGATTTTGTAATAAAAGTTGCACTCACTAAGACAATTTGAAAGTACGTCAACGTATTCATACCAGAGAGATTGCGATGTTCCAAACGCAGCACGTGAACCGCACGTTTTCACGTACGTTAATAGTATTAAATATTACTAGTCTTGGTTGCAAACTGGATTGTGCTCATTCGTCACGAAGGAGAACAAGTCGGCTGGAATAAAGACTATAAATCTGATCTAATCTAATCTAGGTCGATAGAGGGCATAATGATTGAAAATGCTGCTTAAAGACTTAAAATGCTGCTTAAACGTAATTGTATTTTTGTGCTCCTCAAATATTATAGTTGCCCAAAAACATAGTTTGGTAGATTAAAGATCACTACATTCATATATCATGACGTTACTTTCAAAATTTTTCGTCCTGAAAATTGGGCGCGTTGCATGAACTTCGGCATGAGGTAAAATCAGCATATTTCAACATAGCACCTGCATTTTATACTACGTTACTACGTTGGAATCCAAAATGGGAAATCACAATGTCATTTGGTGTCCGCAAAGTATCACACACATTTCAATGGGCAATCTCTGCGTATGGACATCGCGTATAAATTTAGTCGATTTTCAACACTTCGCTGTACCTTTATTATAATGATTTGTTACAAACAAAAAGGATCATAATAGTAATTATACTTACTTCGTATGTTCATTATCATTGACTCTCTTTAACATATTGTGAAATGTACAAATTTTGTGCATTTTCAACGATGTATCTAAGTTAAATTTCGGTCGTGGAAAATCGTCAAAACTGGCATGATGCAGTCATGTCTACAGTAGAATTCATCTCGACCTTTGCAGGACTTAAACCCCATTAAAAAGCTATTAAACCAAGATAACACTCATTGAAGCAGCTCAACTGATTAAATCAGATCTTCTCTGGTTGTGCACAAGTGTCTGTTTTCAATGTGCGACATCGCAATAAAGCTGATATTATAGCTTCAGTTGGGTAACCGATTATAAAGGAAACGAAAGGAAACAATGGTATGTGTAGCTTTGTTCACGAAATGAGACAAAGACCTGCTTTTTGTTAACCAGCATTCTTCAAAATGAGTAACATAATGAATGTTGACTTTTAAAACACGGTTTGGAAATAATTTCTTCATATTTTTGGCGTTATCTGTCGTTTACATATCCTTCCTAAAACACAAAAGTGCGACCCTCTCCAAACATCTAAATTAGCTAAAAATTTAGGACATGTTACAAAACTATATTTTCTAGAACCTATTTAGAATAGTTAAAATGTAGCTTGTACCGTTTTTTTTGTGGCATCCTTCAGAAGTGAGCGGTCCGATACCAATATTTTCGGTCAAATCTCCATTCAATTAACACGGGAGTTGGCTAGCTATGCCTTGCCCTCACTCATATTTTACAAAAGTGCGACTATTTCTGAACATCTAACCAAGCTGTAATTTTAGGTCATGTTAGAGAAATATATTTGCTAGAAGTTTGGAGAATAGCTAAAATATTGGCTGGTTATTTTTCACACAGTGATGTTAACTAGGCAAGTGCCCATTCTTCCAACGTACATCATTTTAGAGGTCACGCGTCAATGGTGAGAACACTGTGTATTGTGTATAGGAAAACGGACAGTAACTGCAGTATGGCTAAATACGTGACCTCGCTTCGATAAAGGGAGTGGTTTTGAATAGATCACGTACGTCCGATACCTACGTTTGGAAATCGCAATCTCTCTACTAACAAAAATAACCTTCAGTGTAGATTTAAAACAAAGTTGGGTATCTTGAAAGCACATAAACGTTTTCATGCAACGAGAAGCATTTTAATTGTCAATTCTGAACCAAGATTTCACACAGGTCACTTGTAGGAACTTGAGTGTATATCCACTAGGGTTGTAAAATTCCCGGGAATTTCCGGAGTGGAAAATTTCCACCGGCAATTTTGGGAATTAACGGGAATTAACGGAATTTTCGGGAATATTAGGAATTTTCAGGAATTTTCGGGAATTTTCATTCAAATCTAAAAATCAAAGTGTAAACATGGGAATCACTGTGTAGATTAGGGTATTAGAGTAATTTATAAGAGCATACAATCATAATAAAGAACTTCAAGAATGATCAATAACCATTTTTATCAAAGAAAACAACAAGCATGACCAGATCTTACTGTGTTATGTATTTGTTCTGTAAAACATCTTACACTAGCTAGTACAATGAGTTTTTGAACAATAACCACAAACTCTGAAGGGATAATCATTTATCTTAAATCTTATTACATAAGACTTGAACTATTATTTTAGTAATAGAATACTTTAGCACTGTCAACATTTTTGTTACCAGCTACCAGCTAATTGATCTTGAATATTAAATTTAAACTCTCATTCAGTGCTACATGTAGCTCATAAGATGTGAACTACAAAGATCTTGCATGAGTTAATGTCCGGGAGTTAACATCGTCTGTTCAGTACCAAAATACACATGTACCATGATAAAGGCCTACATACGCATTTTAAATTAAAATACAAATAATCACCAATTATTTTTCATAATCACCAATTATGTTTTGATGCCAAAACACAAATTTTACAGCAATCATATTCAACAGGGTTGGTGCGATTTAAATCAAATGATTTTTTTAAATCACCAAATGAATTTAAATCGAGCCTTTCATATTTTACCATTTTTTACTCCGTTCCTAATGCTTCTTCAACTTTTGGATGCAATTAAATACATCTATGATGTCAGCTCTATTGCTACATCATATAGTGCAGAATTCAACAGATTTATTCCCATGATTTTACCAAATTTTTTCTTTGAAATTTTCATACGGTATGTTAAAACATGTTTTGATATTTTGTAAATACCTGATAGGATTGTACATGTCTATCATTCCACTGAACTCTTTTGGCTTTATCATTGGGTATAGCAGTTCTTGGAATTAAAAAAGATTTAAAAAATCGATGTAAAAAAACAAAAACTGATTTAAATCAAATAAATTGATTTTTTATATTAAAAATCGCCAACCCTGATGATTCAAGAAGTATAGCATCACTTGTGCTGTTAAATTATTTAACAAATGGTTCCTGAAAATGATAAGAATATTGTCCATTTTCATAGCAATTTAAAGTTCGATTGAGGAAGTCAATTATATGACATGGCAAGTTACATCGTCAATCAAAATGACTACCATATTCTAAAGGCAAAATAAATAGGAATGTTTGTCTCAGTGACTCAAAGCTATTGAAAAATCCAAACTGCGTACATTTTTGGTTAAGAAATAGCAATTGGCTATTATAATGGTAATTGGGAATTCCCAAAATATGCAACATTTAAGGATGAAAATATGCAAGATGCTGGACTTGGAAAATCCCATGAGAAAAAAAATCTTTGTAATTTTTTTAATACTGAAAATCTGTGGTAAAAGAACATAAAAACAAGGCCTATTCTTCATTGGTAGCACTTATCTGATTCTAAACATCATATATATTGTTTGTTTGTTTATTCTTTCTTTATTGAGGGTAACAACTTCAGTGACCAGCACTGCTTTCCAAGCAGGCCCTCAGTCAATACAAAACATAATATAATAATAGTACACAAAAGTGATACAATATAAGATATACAAAAAAAAAATGCAATCACAATTATGAATTCATAGACTATACAACATTTTAGCATGAAATGAGAACATTTGTTTTGAATTGTCTCAAAGACATATTTTCCATATCAGTTCGAATCATTGGTGATATACTGTTCCAAATATGAGCAGCTCTGACGTGAAATGTACGTAATCCAGAATTAGTGTTGTATTTTGGAACAATCAATGTATTGGACGAATGATTTCTGGTTACATGAGAATGAGTATTATGAACAAATTCAAACTGAGATGATAAATATGAAGGACTAAGATTTCTTAAACATTTAAATGTAAGAATAAGCATATGATTTTTCCATCTGTCACTTAGTTTGATACACCCTAGTGAGTTTAACATGTCTATTACTGGCGTCCTAATATATCAGCAAATAGAATCGTTCTAGCTAAACTATTTAGTAAAACCTGAAGCCTTCTTTGATATTCAAGAGAAAAGTTACACCACACTGAACTAGCATAATCAAAATTAGGGGTTACAAGAGCATTTGATAACATAACAAGAGTGTGATGTGGAAGAAAATGTCTACAACGCCTAATGATACCAATTCTTTTTGAAACATTTTAGATAAATAATCAATGTGAGAGGACCATGACATATTATAATCAAACTTAACACCTAGATATTTGAAATCATCAACCTTTTCAATAATACAATTGTTGTATATAAGATTTACATTACTAAAAAGAGTAAATTTGCTTTCAATTGGCTTTCTGAATGATTAGATATTAAAATACAAGTTAAAAACATAATAAAAGCCAATAATTGAAAATTCCCAAAATTCCCAATATTCCCGGGCCCTTCAAAATTCCCGGAAACTTTCCGGGAAACTTTCCAAAATTCCCGGAAACTTTCCACCCCTTTACAACCCTAATATCCACACAAGTATCCACAGAAGCATGGAAGTATGAACGTGCTGATGATCAATCTCTGATGAACTACCTCTGATCACAGGTACTGATGACCACCTCTGATTACAGATATTGTTGCACTACCTCTGATCTGTTATTATATATAGAACTACCTCTGATTACATTTATTGTTGTGCTATCTCTGATTACAGTTATTGTTGACCTCTGATATCACAGTTACTGTTGAACTACCTCTGATCACAGGTACTGTTCCACTACCTCTGATCACTATACTGATGACCTACCTTTGATCACAGGCACTGTTACACTACCTCTGGTTATAAATATTGTTGAACTTTCTCTGATCAAAGGTACTGTTGAACTACCTCTGATCACAGTTACCGTTGAACTACCTCTGATCTCAGTTACTGTTATATCTGATCATATATAGGTACTGATTACCTACCTCTGATCACAGTAAATGTTATACTTCCTCTGGCTACTGTTATTGTTGACCTACAGGGTGAGTCAAAAAAGAATCGGTATTTTTGTAAGAACCACGTTGAACTTTCCAATTATTGAAAGTTGCTACATGTTGTGAAAAAATGAAGTCAATCACACCTACCATTTAATTTTTATGAGTCTTTTTGCTACGATACCCAATTTCATTATTTGTCCACGAGGTACCATGTATTTTGAATGAGAGCACACAATGCACGATAAAGGCACCAGCTGAAACTGACTTTACCTTAATGAGGTTGATTTTTGCGTTATTTCAATTTCTGTTTTCTGTTCAAACAAACTTTCTGTCATTACTTATAAGTCCTTCATACCTCACTCGACTCCAACTCCAGTAAATCCCAATATGTCCAACTACTGGATGTTTTATAATTCACTACACTTCAATTTACGCGCATTTCATTTCGACATTCGAAAAAAATCCGCCTACAAATGTGCACGTTTTTGATAGAGAATAAACATAAAGGTGAAATAAAAATAACACCAAATAATGTTTCTTTTCCTTAAACAAGACCAAGGACAATAACAATTTGGGTGCTCCATTTTATTTCAATGCCAATGAGGTTAAGAAAATAGCAGTTGTTCCAAATCTACCTTACACAGAGTGAGCGGACATTCCAATTTTAGACGTTTCTTGGACAAACATTAAAATTGGGTATCGCTATAAAATGGGTCATAAAAACAAAACGGTAAATGCTAAGGTCACTAATGGATATATCATTTATAAAATGTTTTAAAACCTAAAAGGTTCAAATCGGTTCTTAAATAAAAATGAATTCTTTTCTCTGTTGCACTTTTTTGACTCACGCTGTACAGTACTTATGAACGACCTCTGATCATCTGATCACAGGTACTGGTGAACGACCTCTGGTCACAGGTACTGTTGACCTACCTCTGATCACAGGTACTGATGAACTACTACTGATCACAGTTATTGTTGAACTACCTCTTATCACAGGTATACTTTTGATCTATCTCTGATCACAGTATTTTTATTGCTTCGTATAATGCTTGGCCTACTATATTTTGTAACGAAAATGGAAAGAGACGGCCATATGTATATATATAACAACCCAATTCATTCAAGTTTCTTTTAAATATAAATAGTCCTTGGCGCATTCTAAAATAGTTAAAATTGTTTTCATTGAGAGTCCTTGGAGCACAAACCTGTTAAGTGACTTATCAAATCGGCCACTTGTATATGAACTATGATCATAATTGCCAAGGATGACGGACATTTCTGAAATCGACTGCTCAGTGCCAGAAGTAGGCACGTGCACTAGCTGCCCTGTGATTATTTGGCGATTTACACACAGTATATTGTACTCGTATACACATGGCAGCTATTTGCACTTACTACTTCTGGCACTGAGAGGTTCAATTAGACTTGAAATGTACTGCTATCAGATTTGTATAAGCGAAGGCACCGCTACATTTCTGAAATTTCCACTATCAAATGCATTGCCATTGCAAGTACACATTACAGTCATACAATGCTTATAATCCAGTGTCCAAGACAGCGACAAATTTGAAAAAGTAGTTGTTCTCTCGTTAAGTAGGCATATCTAGCGAAATGCAGCTCTTTCATGTTTCCTATTTGCTATATTATCTCTAATAACTTATTTTTGTATAAATTAATTTCAAAACAATTATTTTGGTGCTTGGAATAAAAATTGTAATTTTATCTATTCAATCATTCGAAGTTCTTAAAAGCACAGTGTATATCGACTTGCACATGTCATTAAAAAAGTAAAACAAGCCTCAAGTTTACTCCGAGTCATTATTCCATTTCTGATTTAAAATTTAAATAAATAATATTATTAACCAGCATTTTGTTGAACTTTTAAAATATGTGTCCCAAGTTAAAAGCTGTTTCAGGCTTATGGCGAAGGTAATATTGCGGCAACAGTTTATTACAGTTTAGTAAAAATTAAGTAATAAGGGTGACTCATCCTTTTATCATCCTTTTATCATGTTGCCGCATACTATTGTTTTCCCTACGTCATTTGTGAATTTGCGTTGAAGAAAAGATGATATGAGTTCAGTACGTTGATTTTAAAACTATCATAGATATATATGAGCATTTGTGTTCAATCATGACAGCTGCTACCGTTTGTTCAGTGATATGCTCGAAACTACACGTTGAAAATGACATCGCAAGATTGTGCAGGTTGTGTTGTTTTTAGGCCGATATCTGGAGAAGTTTTCAAAAATGAATATATTATATTGGCATTTGGCCCATCCTCTGTTTTATGTTCCTATACCTAAAAGCAACGTGCAAATTATACTTTCATATTTTCAGACTTCAAGATTGGAACAAGGAAGGTTATTGTCTTTTTGACATTCATATTATCAACGAATTTTCAAATTTCATGTAGGTTAAAGGAATATTTCGTGATCCTAGCATCCTCTTTTTATGACATTTTTCAGAACATATCCACGAAAAAAGCATCTTCCCAAAATTTCAGTTGATTCCGATTTTGCGTTTGCGAGTTATGCATGATTATGTGTATTACATTGCTCCATAGACAATACGTTGTAATTTCGTTCTGGTGCACCAGAACGAAATTCAAATTTCGCGATATCTTTGCTGAACGAATTAATCTGCAAGAAATATTTTGTACATAATCATTATGTAGCCGGAGTATTCCAGTGATATAAAAATCTCAACTTTTTTTGAGAAAAGTGAGGGGATGAGGCTGTGGATCACGAAATGCCCTTTTAAGTGTGTATGTGACGTAGGCAATGGTTAAGGTTGGTCTTAACCTAGGAATTATGGAAACTTCGGCGGGCCTCATAACTGCTAAATTGTTGGTCTAAAGTAAATAAAAGTATACATATTTAGAATGGCAAAGAATTAATAAATGAATCTGTGAGGTCAACTTTGGGCCAAATGCTCATTTTTGGCCAAAAATACCAAAAAACCAGTTTTTTGACCCACTTCTTTTTCGTTAAACGTAACAAAAAAATTCTTGGGCCAAAATTTGTTTAAATAAATTTTTTTAAACTAGATGAAAATATTTCGGATGCGTTTTTTTTTAATTTGTTTGAATTTTGACCAACTTTGACAAATTTGCACCAAAAATGGTCAAAAATGCTTAATTTCAACAACAAAAATCATAAAAAAGCAAAATTTCAAATATTTTTAGTGAAGTTGGTCAAAACTAAAAAAAAATTAAAAAACGGCTCCTAGATATTTTATCTAGTTTTTAAAAATAAAGAAAATAGCAAATTAAGGAAAATCAGGGCCTAGCCCACCAGTAATTCTAACAGAAACCATTTAATCACCATTCATTTCAGAAAAGTATATCAAAGAAAATATCAAAAGTCCTCAAAGGTCCAAGTAGAGGAACAGTGTCTAATTTGCATAAACCCAAAATGGCCGCTTAACACCTTTGTTCCATAACCATTAAGGTATAGGACATTTTTTTGTTTTTGCTATAGCCCCCGAATGAAATATATTTAATTATGTTTGTACTCGCTCCGGTAGCATTGTGTGTGAATTTTACATCCGAACTAAGTGCTATTCTTTTTTATGGGCATTTTAGTGTTTAAAATGGCCCAAATGAGGGTTTTTCAATATTGCCGTCAATCACCCCCATAAACTTTACATGTAAAATAAAAAGGCTCATAAAAATTTAATAGTACTTAGTTCGGATGTAAAATTCACACAAAATGCTTTTTGAGTGATTACAAAGATAATTAAGTACTTTTCATTCGGGGCTATGTGGAATTTTTTTTAATGTATTCCTTGTACAATGACATTTCACAATAAAATGTCCATTGGAAGCAAAGGTGTTTATATGCAGGGGTGAAATATCAAAGTTGGTCAAATCTGGTTTAAAACCATACCAATGTCTTGCTCTCATCATAAGGATTCAGAAAAGGTATAATTTGATCAGTCTCCGACATACAGTTCTTGAGTTATAGGCAAATGGAAATATGATCCAATTTTAATCCAACTGGTCTCAAATTGTTCCTTTGGCAAAAATAAATCAAATCTGAATCCTTATGACTAAAGGAATACATTGGTATGGTTTTTAACAACAATTTTGAAATGTCACCCCTGCATAAGCGGCCATTTTGGATTTATGCAAATTAGGCACTGTTCATCTACTTGGACTTCTAGGGACTTTTAATAATGTTCTTTAATTTACTTTTCTGAAATGAATGGTGATTAAATGGTTAATCTGTTATTACTGGTGGGTGATTTTTTTATTTGATTGGTCTAATCCTCAGATATAACTATTCATTTTAAGTCGCTGGTAACCAGTATTTCAAAAAAGGTGTAGCTTTGAATTGATGTGATGGGATTCAATTTTATTCAATATATATGCTGACCAACAAATCGTTCTACGGTTTCACAATTTAAATTACTATAGACCTATGGCCCGAGATTGCCGAGAAGGCATTGAGGCAAACAACATGCATGTGAAATATTCCAAAGGTTAATGATCGAGAATGAAAAGATCAGGTTAACTTTATTATGTTTGTCTCCCTATGCATGAGTGCGTATATTTATGGCCTTTACAATATTTTCTTATGTTCTTGGTTAGGTATGGGGTATTATTAAAGTAAAAAATAGTTATTATTAAATGAAATCCATCCTAGCACAAATAAATCGTCTTCATTCAATTGTGCTCTCTTTAAAGTATCTATAATTAGTGAAAAGATGTAGCTCAGCGGCCGGCCAACAAAAAGAAATTGTCTATAGTAGGCCCTATACGAGAAACAAGATTTTCTCTCTGAATTGGCCGTATTTTTACGAGTAAGAAAATCAATCGCATTATCGTGCTCACTCTAGCGTAAGTTTGGGCCCTATTTGACTCATTGGAATGTTCGAAAGGACTCCCCCCCCCCCCCCCCAAATGAATCAAGTATTTTTTATACAAGGTTTTCCTCTATCGATCGATCGATCGGGATAGATAATTCATCCCAGATTCATCCTTAATCAATTGATCATGTTATTTAAATAACAATAGGCGTGTGTCATATAGTTGTCATGAAAGTCAAGTAGGATCATCTGAATCCATCATCCATCCATACATGCTGATTGCTGACGCTGTTGTCAAGTGGAATAGGTTACCTGGCTCTGGCTGTACCGGAAAACCGTGCGGAACAATTTGAACTACCAGAGTGCAGTCAGCTTTTCTGCTCTTTAGCCCTTGTTATCTGTTATTATTTGCGAACATTTGGTGTATGTGGGGGTGAACGTGTATATTGACCGCGAGCAGAATTCATTGGGCAAGATATTCTTTGAATTATTGCAATAAGCCACGGTGCAGTTGGTGAGTAACTTATTGGTATTAAGAGCGTTAAACACATAAGACTTGTGAATACATTTTGTATGTAAGATTCGGACCTTATCCGTATATCTATGTTTTCAAGTTTATGGATAATGTAAAAAATGTGAAATTAAAGATGAACCAATAATTGATGCTGACAAATTAGTGATGATGAGGTTTAGGTTTAGGTTTAGGTTTTATTAATCAAATACATCGCAGCAAAAGGCTGAATTGAGAATAAGATTATTTGCAGATCAAATTTTAATATTGGATGTTTTGTTTCTGGTTTGTGAGACACCTGTTACGAATTGGGTTTGGCATTTTGTACAAGTTTCTCAGTACGACGGCAACTTCGTGACCTCTTTTGTTCGATAGAAATTTTTTACGGGTTGGTGAACACGGGTTACGTAACTAAATGTTGAAAATTTGACCGGCAAACATGTTTTAGCGAAATAGCTCCAGAAATGGAGACACGGGTCGTTTTTGCTTAAATTGCGTACCATGATCACGGATAAGATACCAAACATTTGTGCAAAGAACAAAAAACGAGTAAAAGTTGAATAATATTGAAAATAAAGAAGCTTGAACATGTCCAAAGTGGCCGGGAAAATGAGAAAAATTGCATGTCACGATCACCAAAATCCTTATATCTACAACAGTGAGTAAACGCCGGTCGTATGCTTTTCTCTAATGATAGATATTAACTAACGTTAGCTTGTATTAAATTTTCAGCGAAAATGATTGGTGGAATAATCGAGTCGTAGGTTGGAAAGTTACTCTCAAAACAGCACCGTGTCGCAATCTTGCGTGACCCGTTAGTGACAAGTGTCACTAGCAAAATAGCAGCCGGCCTTGTCATTATATCGAATAATAATCGTCAGAATCGTCCAGTTGACTCCAGTGATATTTATTTATTCAAGCAAAATACTGCATTGACTTACAAAATATTGAAGTCAATATAAAAAGTAGTATCACCTCATTTGACTGAACTGAAAGCAGTTTTAAAAATATTATTGTTGATCGAGTCCCTGAATGAGAAATAAGATTGTAAAAGATACGAGTATGGTATAGCAGGTTGTGATGGTCTAGTGGTTGACGCCGTGGTTTGAAGTGCGAGAGGTTGAAGGTTTGAATCCTACAGCATTTCGATTTTTTTCTCTCTTGTTCTGTTAGGCCTTTGGTGTATGTGTGTAGGCCCGTCAGTATTTATATGATCATTTGAAAATATTTCTATGCAACACGTTTGCAATGTTTTTCTTTATGTGTAGGCCTACATATTAAAAAATGAGATAGCGTCAGCCATAATTTACGAATTTCAAACCTGATTAATATTTTGGCATAATATTATTGGTAATTTTTACACCGTTCTTACACCCTACCCAGACATACACAAAATTGGAATCAGCGTTTCGTTGTCTAGAGTAACTTTAATTATAGAACACCACACGGCGGTCAAAATAAAAAAATGCTTTCTTTCATTTTACCTCATTATTTCTGCTTCAAATGATCAGAAACCATTCCGGAAAGTTGTTTACTAATATCATAAATATTTAAAAAAAAAACCAAAAAAAAACCTCTATGGTAGGGTTCGAACTTCCAACCTCTCGCACTCCAGGCACGGCCTTAGCCACTAGACCATCACAACCTGCTAACTTATTCACGTACCTTTTGCAATGTTATTTCTAATTCAGTGTCTCGTTCAACAAAAATCTTTTATAAACTGTTTGTAAGTTCAGTCAAATGGCTTGAAATTACGTTTTATATTGACTTCGATATTTTGTAAGACAGGGCAGTATTTTGTATGAATAAATTAATATCACTGTAGTCAACTGGACGATCCTGACAATTATTAATCGATATATGGACAAGGCCGGCTGTTAATTTTCCTGGTGACACTGGTCACTAATGGTCACGCACGATTGCGAGGAGAAGCCCTTTGAAAGCAACTTTCCAACCTACGACTAGATTATTCCACCAATCATTTTCGCTGAAAATTTAATACAAGCTCAAGTTAGTTAATATCTATCATTACAGAAAAGCATATGACCGGCGTTGGTTCATAGTTGCAGATATAACCATTTTGGTGATCGTGACATGCATTTTTTCTTTTTTTTTAGGCTACTTCGCGCACAATAAACATTCATTTTCTCCACAATAATTGGACTTTTACACGTTACTGTTTGCCTTATACTCATGTTTCATATCTTATCTATGGGCTCAATGTGGAAATGAAGGGAGAAACGACTCGTGTATTACATTTTTTTGATGTTTTCTGAAAAACTGTATTTGCCACATGATTTTCAACATTACGTTACGTAACAGCAGAGGTCACGCCGGTAAAAATTACCGGAAGTGAGCTAAGTTGCTGTCGTACTGTCTCACCCTCTGGTTTGGCACCATTTATTTTCAGGAATACTGCCCTCATTTTAAGTTGGAGGGAGATTTAAATTGGGTTGTCAAGAGAGGGCGACAAAATTTAGTTGGGATTTGAGAATCAATTTTTGGGAATCAATATTTTGCACCTGTTTTTTTCCTTTGTGTGCTTGATGGGAGTTCTTAGACAATTTGATTTTTCGCATCAGTCTGAGTTTTGCCAGCCATGCATGCAGATCTAAAGGTAAAGAGTGGTGCATTATTACTTGAGTGATTTTTGGGTATTTGGAGAAATGAATTATTTTTGATATGGGTGAAGCTTTGGCTGTTTAATGTTTGACACAGGTTGTGTTAACATGACTTGTGGCCTGGATTTTGTTTTTCTTGATGGACAAGATTTTTGGGCACTCCGAGGATAGTTTTGTTGATAAGTTTGTTATTTTTCTTGAGCTGTCGTTGTTCTGGAGATTGCTGATGACGACACAGCAGTTTCGAGCAATGGTTGTTCTTTGTTGCTGAGAATAAGGAAATTGTATTCTCAGTTGAAAAATATTTTGTTTTTCTAGAGCCGTCGTTGTTCTTGAGATAGCTGATAATTGGCAGCAGTTTCGAACAAGGGTTGTTCTTTGTAGCTGAGAATGAGAAAATTGTATTCTCGGTTTTATATTTTGTTTTTCTTGAGCCGTCGTTGTTCTGGAGATTGCTGATGACGCCACAGCAGTTTCGAGCAATGGTTGTTCTTTGTGGCTGAGAATAAGGAAATTGTATTCTCAGTTGAAAAATATTTTGTTTTTCTAGAGCCGTCGTTGTTCTTGAGATAGCTGATAATTGGCAGCAGTTTCGAACAAGGGTTGTTCTTTGTAGCTGAGAATGAGAAAATTGTATTCTCGGTTTTATATTTTGTTTTTCTTGAGCTGTTGTTGTTCTGGAGATTGCTGATGACGCCACAGCAGTTTCGAACAAAATTATAGCTGTTCGTTGTATCTGGGAATGAGAAAATTGTATTCTCAGTTTTCAAATTGGTTTTCATTCATTTCTCCAGAGTCTAAAATTACTCGGGGTGTTGAGTTGGCAAATTTGTGGGGCAAATTTAGGCTTGAAAACAAATTTTTGCCTGGCAAAATTAACTGGGCGTGGCAGGACTAAGCTTGCAAAATTTATATGCTTAGTAAAATCTGGGCGTGTCAAGTCTAATTAAATTTCATGTTTTTGATTTCCATCAGTTTTAAAAATCTTCCCTATGCATTTCAAAATTTGTTTGTGTTTTGGGGTTTTCATTCATGCACGCTTAACACATTGAAGGTTACAGCCGGGGGCGGTTGCCGTGTCCTTTGTGAATGATGCGTTTACGCAGTCTCACAATTTTGTTTAGGTTAAAGCGCAGTTCCCTGTGTCTATGCAAATTCCTCGAATCTGGTGCGCGGACATTTCTTTCCGAGGCCGTGGTTTTGCACCTAATCTGACGAAGACTTGGGTTGTCAAACCGGGCTGGCTGGTTGATTTGTGTCCTGGGAGCGGGCTTAAAACCTTCAGTGTTTTTTTGTTGAGAGCATGTAAATGAAAACTAGAAATGCAATCGGTTTTGAAATTAGGTCGCAATTTATTATTTTGTTTTTATTGTCGCGTTTCATCAAAAATATATTTAAAAGGACAAGTATTTATTGAAATCTCATGTTTAGGCCTTAGTTAAAATTTTGGGGATGTTAAAATTTAGGGTATCAAAATTTCAGCCTGGGAGCTGAGTATGGCTTTTATTTATGACTACCCTACTTGAGATGTTTTCTAAATTTTTGTCTTGCTGGTTTTCGTGGAAATTTTTGTATGCACAGGTTCAGTAAAATTCGTCCCTAGTGGATTTTTTTTGGACTCTATAAAAGGAGTCTATGCTTTTTATTGACCTGTTCATATTTTATGGTTTCATTGAGAGCTGGCAATTTTCTGGACAGAATAACGAAAGGTACTCTATATTGGAAGTCATGAATGAAAGTCTTGGGTTTTTAGGGTGGTTTAAGTTCCGTGCAGGTTTGGGTCTGCGGTACGTACTTGATCTGGTGATAACTGAGTCGTTTTTGGTCCGATGTTGCACTTCATTTTATTCTGGGTCCCATTTTGTTTTAATATTGTTAACTTCTCTGCTCGGAGTTAGACCACAGATTAGTTACACAATATGGGTGGTGGCAGCGCTCGGGAGCTGTGGCAGGACTCCCACCGGTATTTAGTTAGGGCGTTAGTGTTTGTGATTTCATTTGGCTGTACGTTTAGTGAATTACGTTTTTTGGGGTAGCGTTAAGCCCCAGTTTTTAATGATTTCCAATTCTCTTGGGGCTGGAAAACTTCTCGAGGCCTGTAGCGGTAGTAACGCTACGAGTTGTTTATTTTATTATTTAATGTTAGGGAAAGACGCCATTTTGGATTTTAGTTGGGGCCCAGGATAGGATTGAGGTGCACTTCATCGGATTTGGAGCGATTTACTTGGCCAGATTTGGTACTGATCTGCAGACACGATTTTGCAGGGGATTTTAGATATAAATTTAAATGGGGGTTTTATAAGTTCATCATTTTCTTACTTACATGAGATTTCAACTAAATATCTTGATCTAAAAATAGTGCAATTCATTTTATAAAATTTCGCTGCATAAAAAAAAAGTCTTCAATGCAGTATACAGACATTAATAAATTATCTGTTTTCCATTAAAATAAAATGTGCAATATTTTAAAATGAGATTTTGATGCTTGTAAAATGAAAGGAAAGCGCAGAAATATAAATTAAAAATGATTTTTGCCATTATTTCTTGTTTCATATTGATTTTTATTTGTTGTTAATTAGGCCACAAAATTCCCTACCCTCTTCAATTTTTGAGGGACCTGTCCATTGAATTTCATTCATTCCCTTTTTGTCGGCCACGCTACCCACGGCCAGGGAATTGTCGGACTTCGTCGCAAGTCCGACTTTTAATCAATTTTCCCAAACCCCTGGTCTGTGACACACCTTTCATACGTGTTGTGCTTTAACAGTACGAGTAGTGGCATAGCCAGTTTGGGAGGGGGGAAGGGAGCCGGTGCGCCCCCCCCCCCTGGCTTCGCCACTGCTCGCCCCCGCTCGTCATGGCCGTCGGTACATTTATGGCCGTCGGTATAGACGGAAGGCGTTGGTGAAAAAAAGAAATGGGTTAACAATAGACTGTTTTTTACCCAGGGTGACAGGAAAAAGGGGCGAATTTAAAAAAATTGATGAATAATTGTGAATTAAATCAATTATACCAAACAAAATTTGTGTTTTTATGTCGGTAGCGCTTATTATCCTTTTTTTAATTTTTTTTTTTTTTTGCTCTTCACTTTTTCAAACCAAACAAAAAAATTTGGTCAACAAATCACAACTTCCGTCGGCAAAAAATATTTCCGTCGGTACATTTACTACAAGTTCCCGGTTCCGAAATCCTGGCTACGCCACTGTGTACGAGTATTGTCGCAAGGACTTGAGTCCGTTTTACTGTTACATTACCCGTTTTTTTAAAGTGAAATTTATTTCATTTGATGATTAATTATTGACGATGGTGAGGGATGTGCAATGTTATCCTCGGATGAATTTTACATTGGAGAAAGCCCTGGGGCCATTCAGCTTTAGAAGTGACGGTATGCCTTTCATTAGGCTAGGATCCCTTTTTGAAATCGAATAACCGATGACCTCTTTCTATAAAGGTTATTTGACCTGTTTTTCTGCTACCAATGACCCCTTTTTTCTATAATTCTATTATCAAAAGGACATCAAATAATGCGGAAGCTTTCCAATTGGATATTGAATAAATGTGCTTTACATTCTAGTTTTAATAAAAAATCACCTTATTTTAAAATTGCAGTGCTAATAAATGATACTTTTGCGTTGCGGAATGATGCTTTTAATCGTAACAATGCTGACGAAGAGCACGTTATAAAATATGGAAATTTTTTGTGTTTATATTTTGAGTTACTTATACTTTATATTCACATGCATAATTTGTCTCCAAAATTTTACAGTACAGAACAGCTACTGTGTTTTTAGTTTTGCTGCTTTACCAGTCAAGAATATGTAATTTTATGCAAATTAGGATGTTTTTGTAACAATGAACACCATGTAGCCTTTTAGCTACAAGATGAGACCAAATATTATATACTTGACATGATTTTTAAATTTTGACAATTTGGACGAGCTTTCTTGGAATTGACCAAGAATGGTTCATTTAGGCATATAAATGCACAACCTTGATTTCTGACGCAATTTATTAATGTACCGGTACATGTATATACTATGCCATAGTCGAATTTTTATAAATAAAATATGTTATTATTAATCATGATGAACGCATCCTGTTGCCCTGATGTTTATTAAAGGGCAGATCTATTGTAAAGACAAGTTTATCTCCATTCGAAGAGAATAATTATAACATTACAAGTTGACACTCGTTGCAATTTTTTTTATGCGTATTTCTCCTGAAAAAAGAGAAATTGTGTTGGTAAAGTTCGGGCTCGTACGTGTTCTTCCCCCGTTTGAAGCGAAATTAATTTTCAAAGCAACGGGCTGATGACGAAAGTAAATGAATAGGACACTATCTTGCTCTCATTTACTTGTGTGATACAATCACAATCACTTTGACAAGTTTGACATTAGCAACAATGAGTTGTACTATTATTTACCATAACAATGCTGCATAACATTATGTTCTCATTTGGGAAACAAAGCCTCACCAGTATTGTTACTATGCGTTTGCTTTGTAATATTTCATCCAACTGAAACTATAATACCTATAGTATTGCAATATCGCACAGTTTGTGGACTTAACACTGTTTATATACTAGTCTGAGATTGATCACGCTGAAATTCTATGATCAAAATATTTCTTTATTTTTTAGTCCAAATATTTCTCATGATATTGATATTAATAAGTCATTATACATGCGAAATCAAAAATGTGTACAACTCTATGGAGAATGCAAACCTTACTGATGTGTTGAAGCCATCGAGTCCCAAAGCCAATATCTCTCAGAAATGTTGTCCAAGGACATATCTTCAACATACCTGAAGTTGATGGTGGGGCAAAATGTCTGACATTGGTTTTCAGGGGGTCAAAATGTATAAAAAATGTACAATTGGGGTTTTGCATGGGTAATATCTCAGCTAAAAGTTTTCTAATAGGCTCAATATTGGATAAGAGTAATGTCCTACCAAAGGGCTCTGACTGGAAAAAAAATGGACAATAAAATTATTTTTACTTTTGGAGTTTTGACCCCCCAAAGTTGGTCCTGGATGGACGAAGTTGCATTTTGAGGGCCCTATATCTTTTAAAGTAAAGGAGTTACAAGTTTTCTGATGCCAGATTTGAATTCTACACAAATAAGTACCCCAGAATACATACTTTTCAAAGTTGTAAATGGTTCCTTTATACATTTATGGACCTCCAAACGTTGTCTTTCGCGTTGCGACACATTTTTTACGCTTACCCCCCTAAATTTCAAATTGATGCCACGGGAAAACGAAATGGAGTATGAAGCTCAAATTTTCGGAATTTTACTTTCTCATCAATATCTACCTCCACACAGAAAAAGAAAAAAAATTGAAGAGGTGCTGCGGTGCACATCTCTGGAGTTGACATGGAATGGGTCTCCATTTTTTTCGAATGGATTCAAAATGGCCATTATATTTAGCCTTTTTTAAGCCGTATTTGTCCCAAAAGCACACAAAGTCATATTTTTCTTAATGCTTATTTATACTTTTGATTGTCAAAATCCACTAAAAACATAATTAGAATCATTTTCTAGAGTCCAAGATGGCTGCCAAATCCAAAATGGCCGCCAATTTGTCTAAAATGGTCTGCCAGCTATAAGGACATTGATTTCTTTCCTTTTTTGCTGATTATTTTCACTACTTATGTTTCTGAGAATCCACTGAGAACTAAAAACTGAATTTGGTCCATTTTCTCCAATCCAAGATGGCCTCTAAATCCAAAATGGCCGCCTTTTATTAAAATATGACATACCGCTTTAGGCAATTACCCTAAAGAGAGTAAAATACATGTATCTCATTTCTGTCAGATATGGATAAGAAAATGATTCTAAACATCTTAAAGTAGTGCAACAACATTGTTTAAGGAGAATATGGGTGCATTTCACCTTTCAAAATGACCGCCAACGTGTCTTGAAATTGGCTAAGATTAATTTTTCAGCATTTATGCAGTGAAATGCAGAAAATCATGTTTTTAAAAGTTGAAATTTCAATATTGTAATTCAACTTTAGACATTTATGATAGAGCTGACCTTGAGGCATTTAATGCCTAGTTGTCATCATCTATGTTATCATTATTTTCAAGTTCCTCAGTTTGGTGCACAGCTGTATTGGTATGTCTTCATCTGCTCCACAATGTTACGAGTCGTACTTGACTCAAGGCCAAAATCACCTTTTACCCGAACTCACACGAATGCACAACACAAATACACTGGTTGATTAAGCTAACAAAGTCTTTAATTGAAAGTAATGTAGGATTGGTACAATATAAATTTATGACAACAAAATGAACATATAAAATAATCACACAATCACAATAATGTTATTATATAAAGTTATTGGTACTTAGCCAGCATTCTTCTTCTTGAAGATAACAGAGTTCTTGCAATGTTCTGAACGGCTGATGTATAGCCTATATCCTTAATCACTTGTCCTGCGAAAATCAGCGAAGTCCGTTGTACACTGGCATTTATAAATCCTTGCATATAAAATCCACACACAAAAATGCCAAGATAAGTGTTCTAGTGAAGAGAACCAGCAAAACTTCCTAGTCTAGATTCAGAAAAATTATTTTCCTAAAACATATACCTATTTTACCTTACCATGCAAAATCAACACAATATTTCTGATATCCGTTCAACCACAAGTTATATGTTTACACATTACAAGCATAAATCATCATCAAAACAACTTGATTCAGGTACGTGCTTTCTTTATGAATTTCTGTTTCATACATAGCCTAGAAACAACAATTTTTTATATCCAACTAATAAGTACCGAAAGCTGGCCCCGGTACAAAAACACTTTGAGCTGGCATTTCTGCATCACCAAGTTGACTCAGTGCTGTGAGTTCTTCAGGTGTTGCTTCAGTGCAGGCCTTGAAGGCAGTCTTCTTGTCTATACCTCTGATATGTCCACATGTGTCGCATCCTATTAAACAATGAAATCCCGGAAGCGCTGCTGCTTTTGATGTCCCAAGACGGATATGTATTGGTTTCAGCAATATTTTCCTTCTGTTGTTACCTGTTCGAAGTTCGAAGAGCAAGGACCATAACATCTGTATCTTGGGTCATGATATGGACATTCTTTCCAGCTTCAGAGATCTCTGCTGCATGATGCATGAATAGAGTGTCTGCTTCCTCTTGTGTACTAACACCTGTCGATGGCTGAACATCATTCATGTTGCTTTTCACATTTTATGCTTAAATGTAATCATGGAAGTGAGTGTCTCTTACTTCCATGATGTAATACTAGCCAGAGTTTACAAAATGGGCAAATGGACTACGTAGAAGTCTAGTACATATATAGTGATTACAGGATATACGTGTGCAGTAGTGAATTTCTTAAAATAATCAAGTAGAACCATTTTAAAGTCATCAACAGCAATGTAAAGATACAGGGTGTCACATAACACAATTTGACGGTATTTATTTTCATGTCCCATTTACATGACACAATGTATTGCAGCTTCTTTTAAAATAAAACAAATCAGGCCTATTTAAAATTATAGGCCTTAATCTCCCACAAAGATTTCATAAATAAAACAATTTAAAATATCTGTAGAGTATGATAAGCATAAGCATAACTGGAAGAATTCCTCTCATGCTTAAAATTAAAGATTGAATATGACAATTAAAATAGTGAATAATTGATTATGTAAATGTACTTTGAACATCAAACTATTATAACAATTTTGCATTAAATCATGCATTTCTTAAAGTTTCATACTCATGTCATTCTTTTTTCATGCACCCAAAACTTAATGCCGCTTTGATTGCATGTCACGCATATTCTACTGCATTAAATAAAAGCTTAATTGCAAAAGTTTAGTAAGATAACAATTAGGCAATTATAGTTAGAAAGTTAGGAAATAAAAGTAACACTATGTAAATGCATTTTTACTTCTACTAGGCACCAAAGTGCATAAATTTTATTAAATTTTAATGCACACCAACTTCTCATCGGATTTACACAAGGCTCCTCCGCTACCGGCACCACCCCTAACTAATTAACTTAATTAAGCTGTTGTAATTAATTAAAACATTTGTTAAATTGTGTTTGTTTTTAATTCATTAGATTAATAATTTCTCCACAAAATAAAACCAAAACCATTTGTTCATGATGGATTTTAGTAAAAATATAGAAATAAGAAGACAAAATGATTAAACAAAATGTGACAGCACCACCTTTTTTGGGTGCCCAACTCAAAAAACATGACAATATACTGTATCATTGTAAGCTATTAAGTTATAAGCTTAACTCGGTTTCCACTTGAGAAAACGTACTGATATTAGTAGTTCAGCTGAATAATGAACACAAAACTTTACCTTCCTGGCCTGTATTGAACATCCACAATTGAGAACATTCTTGAAGAAGGGTCCGTAATTACCCACACCAATTGCAGCCGATTAAGGCGTGGGGTATGGGCGAACTTGAAGTACAGGTATCTGGAGAGGGGAAGCAATGAGTTACCCCAAATCACAGCGGCAGGTAGTGGCTGAGCCGCCGAGTGCTAATATATATTTATTTTGGAAGGTTCGTGTCTGTTTAAAATTTTGGGGCGTTTTTCCAAAATTTGATATTTTTGGTGATATTTCAAAAAAGCGACATGCCAAAGACAACTCTTTGGGCATATAGTTTGTTATTGTTATTGCAGTTCTTTTCCACATACCTACGTTAACATGCGATTGAGTGATTTACTAATATTATATATTTTATGACTGCAATTTGGCGTTTTCAATGCGTTTTACACGTATCATGAAATTAACGCAAATATCTAGTCACGCTGCTTTTAGAATTTTTACCTGATCGTCGGCTTTTGCAGGCAACAGAATGCAGATTGGGTCACGATAGATGTCGTATTCCTCTATGTGGTTCACTCATTGATAAAATGAGTTTGCATTCCTTGTAACAACACACACATTGCCGTCTGGAAACCGGGCCTGGAACTGATTTTGGGACAGCCAAAGACTTCAACGCCGTATCAAATCTCATAAAAACCACACGACTGACGACTATGTGTTTATGTTTCCCGCACGAAAGCTTGTGTCTGTCTACATCTATGACTATACTTCTTTGGAAACGTTGACCTTTGACCATTCGTTGTATAACGCCCTGATATGACCTTGATATGTTCGCTTGATTGGGTACGTTATAGCATCCATTTCATTGAGTTGTTAGGACTTGGTCAGTAGATAATACTGCAGGGATAACATGGTGTGTGAGCATGGTGAAAGACTCATTATTGATTAGGCGCGGACATATTAAAGGCACAGGTCCTTTGCGTGTATAGCAGAAAATTATAATAGAATGTTTGAATTTTGCAAATACAATACTAACTGCATTCTGCATTCTGTATTTATTTATTTATTTATTTAGGCCTATGCCTATTTATTTATTTATTTGTTTATTTGGTATATTAGTTAGTAGTTTGTAATATTCCATGATACGTCGGTTTATTATTGATTGATTGATTGATTGTTGATAACTTGAAAACTTGATCGATTGATAGTCATTTCACATTATATTCCTAGTTTATAGGCCCCTATAGAGGCCTTGCATGAAATTATCGATTGGCTCCAAACAAAGGATTTGAGCCGGTGTCCTTCACCGTAGTTATGGCGGAGTGCAGTCCATTCAATCAAATGTTGTCATCAACCTATTTGATCGTAGTCATGGTAGTGCAGGGTTATGTGTGTGAGTGAACTGTCACGGTAGATTGCAATCATGCTTTTGTTGAATGCATTTGAGTAGTCCGCCATATTTACGGGATGATACGTCACATGCAAGGCCTCTATGGAACGTCTATTAAATTTGAATAGCATCGTACATTAGATAAATAGGCCTATCAGTATTGATTTATTCTATTCAGCAATATCAAGGATTACTATCAAACTTCTCATAGCTAATTGTCAGTTGGCTCAGTGGTAACGCACTAGGTTTTACAACACGGAGGTCCCGGATCCGATTCCCAGCTCTGCCTATTTTTTGCAAGGCTAAGAAAAATAATCAAATTTCTGGACTGCAAACTTATTTGGCGCGCGATCTGATCTGGTCCTTTTCTGGTGAAAATTATTTGATATCAGAAAGACATGCTTCGTATTCTGAATGCAATTCGATAGGTCTGAGGTGCTCTCATGTCCCACAAAAAATACTGTCGAAACGCAATAAACGCTCATTTTAGATCCCTTAAATATTTCGCGATT
Source organism: Amphiura filiformis (assembly GCF_039555335.1). NCBI lineage: Eukaryota > Metazoa > Echinodermata > Ophiuroidea > Amphilepidida > Amphiuridae > Amphiura > Amphiura filiformis. Next base: position 27,996 of record NW_027305628.1, read on the forward strand.
TATTTCAAAAATAACTTATGATAAGTTGTGGATCCCATAATAACGTAATTTCAAATTCGGAATGGACCCATTTGCTATTTTTCAAGCAGGTGAAATATCGGAACCGTCTCATAATGGTCAACTGACTCATGCAAAGTATGTACAGGTGCAATTACTCACTATACATGGGTCATGCAACTGGGTAACATTGCAATGACTCATACGTGAGTCACTGCCATTGGGTACCGTGTACGCGTGTCATTTGATCTGGTTTGGGGGGTTAAATGAAATTACTCACTGCAAATGAGTCAAGTGACCCATCTGTGATCTGCAACTTTTAAAACTGGTTCCTTTTTACTTGATGAAGCATTGTGATTGAACGCAATAATGTGTGACGATATAAATTCGTCCACGTGTGTAAAACAAGTAGGGCCATACATACCTTTTTACATTTTGTTAAGGGCTGGGGTATGAACGTTTGGACAGTATTTATTTTGGGACATTAGAGCACATCAGATATATCGAATTGCATTCTGAATACGAAGAATGTCATTCTGATATCAAATAATTTTGATTTTTGAAATTCGCAATTTAATACACATTTTATGGCAAATCATTAAAATTGATATTTTTGATATTTAACAGTACTTGAAGTAAACTTTATAAATCTGATGATTGATACTTAAAGTGTATGTAGGTGGGATGAAAAGCCGACGATCAATTGAAAATTTTGACCTTTCGTATTGAAGATATGGATTTTTTTCCCAAAACACCAAAAAAATTAGGTCTTTTGGGGAAAAAATCCATATCTTCAATATGAAATGTCAAAATTTTCAATTGAACGTCGGCTTTTCCTCCCTGCTACATACACTTTAAGAATATATCATTAGATTTATATAATTTACTTCGAGGACTGTTATATATCAAAAATTTGAAAAATATCAAATTTTTATAATTTGTCATAAAATTTGTATTATATTGTGATTTTCAAAAATGAAAATTATTTGATATCAGAAAGACATGCTTCGTATTCTGAATGCAATTCGATAGGTCTGAGGTGCTCTCATGTCCCACAAAAAATACTGTCGAAACGCAATAAACGCTCATTTTAGATCCCTTAAATATTTCGCGATTTATTTCAAAAATAACTTATGATAAGTTGTGGATCCCATAATTGTATTAACCACACAACGTATTGAAAAATTATTCTTGATTTGATCCCATCATCTTTTGCTATAATTCATGTACGCCAAAGTCGTTTGGGGTTATTCAAAAAGTTCTACCTCCATCATCACATCTCTGTTACCCTACGTGGCCAGGATAGTAAAATTAACTTTGATTATACTCTTAAATCTTGGCTACAAAATAAATCAAAGTTATTTCACTAAAATGTGATTTTTGGTTGTTTAGATATGTTGGTCAAAGCGAATACAGATTTGGTATGTTGCAAACGGTTAAAAACTGAAGTTTAGTAAACATCATATTGTAGCTTTGGATAATCCCCATAAAAATGTTTTTAAGATGCGGTTGTCAGGATTAATATTTTGTTCCTATTTGAGCTCCCTGTCATGCCTCGGGACTTCAAAACAAAATAAAACGTGTTCTATATGAGAAGAAAGCATCGAAGGTTCAAAACCTTTAAAAACCACAATGTAGTGAAACTTGCCAGATTTCGACTTGACCACGTTTAATGGTAATTCGTAATTACGTCCTTATTTTAAGCAAATGATGCATATTGACGTATATAGAAATAAGATGATCAGTTTGTTAACAACCTTGTATACACTTGCAAAATACAAAAACCTGTGCATAAGACTTGTTTGATTTGAACAGCAAGTGCTCAACCGATCGAAGTCAACAACCTATGGAAAAGGGTCAATATGAAGGCTATTTTGAACATGTATCGGTTTTGTTGTGCAAAATACACCATACCCAATAAAACTGTACTATCTACAAGCATTGGATATTGAATAAATTATTTGAACAGAAATAAAGCTATTTAATCATTTTTAGAAATAAATCTGTAAATGATTTCCACATAGATGTGGGTAATCTTTTTTAATCAAGATTAGCCTTTCTTTTCAGACCCTTTCTTTTCAGACCCTTTCCGACATACCAAATCTGTATTTACTTTAACCAACATATAAACAACGAAAAATCACATTTTAATGAAGTAACTTTTATTTTATAGCCCAGATTTAAGAGTATAATGATGGGTAATTTCAATTTCCTGGTACGTAAAGATAACAGAGATGTGAATGACTCTCGTATGTCAGACTCAAAGAGGCCTGAATAGGATGATATACCACAATTGAATCGCACACATGACTCTCTTCCAAAAATGCAAGCTCCCTGGTCGAAGCACTGGAGCAAAGTCGTCTAGAGACCGAACTTTACAGTAGGAAAAACAACCTACTTTTCTTTAATATACCATGCACCAATGACGATGAAGACACCGAGGCTGTGCTCCGAAATTTCATATCAAGTCAACTAGGGCTAGATCAAGATATTCTGTTCATGAATGTTCACCGCCTGCCTACCAGAGACACCTCCAAGTCCAACCGTGCTGTACCGATTATTGCTAAGTTCGTCTCCATGCGTGATCGAAACCTTGTTCTTGATACCGCTATAACTAAATTATCGAAGACGCAATCCAAGGCTGGTCCAGGGAAGAAGTTTGGTGTTGCCCAGCATCTCCCTGCCCAAATGCAGGCCGAACGGAAACGACTCGTCGCAGTTAGGGCCCAGCATTTTGGAGGCAAGACCGCGAAGATTCGTGTGACTGGCACCAAGGTTCAGCTGATAGTTGATAATGTTGTTTGGAAAGGATAAGATATAATAACTGTCATTGAACTTTCAAAGCAAACTGTTTAAGATACTTGTTTCCAGAGCTTTTTCGGTGAAAAGTTATCATGTTGATCCACACTATTTTATTTTAATATTTTCTCTCGTTTAGATAATGCTGTTTGGAAAGAATAAATTTTCTTATGTGACTCTTGAACTTGATTGTGAGCATTTGAACTTGAATCTTTCAAAGCAAAACAGTATTCATAGCATGAAATTCATGTATGAATTGGTGAATCTGTCATCTATGATTATGCATCATGAAATTGTTTATAAACTTTATTTATCTTTGAACTTCCTTTGCAAACTATTAAAGATACATGTTTCCAGAACTTTTTGGTGAAAAGTTACTACATTGTTCTCCACTATTTATTTTAATATAGCTCTCGCTTTGATAATGCTGTTTGGAAAGAATAACTCTTCTTATGTGACTTTTGAACTTGATCTTGATCATTTGAATTTGAACTTGAGCATTTGAACTTGAATCTTTCAAAGCAAAACAGTGTTCTTAGCATGAAATTTACGTATGAATTGGTGAATCTGTCATCTATGATTATGCAACATGAAATTGTATTTAAACTTTATTTATCATTTCCAGAATGTACTTGGTGATCATCATGTTTATTCATATCCATATTGCTTAAATTTATCTCGTATTGAAATGATGTGTGTGTATTTTTCCCACATTTTCCCATTATGTTTCCTCATTTATATTTTTTTTCTCTCGTTTACATATTTCTTATTTGTTTTATTTACTTACCTACTTTAAACTCATTCTTGTACTGTTTAATTCTTAGTCGCCTTTTATTGACTATCTTTAATTATTAATGTTTTTCTTATTTATTCAATCTCTTATTTATTTATTTATTTATTTACTACTTATTTACCATTATACTTGTTTTTTCTTTTTACCCTGTCATTTGTGCTCTATCATTCATTATTATTCTTGGTAGGTTTCCGCCTCACACCACCTGTGTTTCTACTGCCTTAACTTCTTTTAGTGTATTAAACCCCTTGTTTTTGTGTTAAGTGTTTTTCGTATCTATATAATTGTTGTATGTTGGTATTTTATGGCAGAAAAGTGTAATAATTGCTGTAAATTGATTTTAAGACATCATTCTCATATATCATGTACTTCTTGTAATTATTTATATCATACCCGTTGTGTTTATACTGATGTCGACAATCACCTAGATTGGTTTTGTTTCAAATGTACTGGTAATCTTTTCCCTTTTAACCATTATGTCGATGACGATGAGTTCAGATTTGCTTTATTTTGTTTTGACAATACAATTGAGTTTAATCGTATGCTTAGTTTGAAATTAAATCCCTTTAACTTTGAAGATATGTTTCGGACATCATTCAATGAATCTAATAATTTGAATGAGCACACAAGCCCTCTCAATAATTGTTCTTATTTATTTGACAACGATATTACCTGTTCAGGTGATAATGATTTTTCAATTTTGCATTTCAATTCACGTAGTCTCAACAAAAATTTTGATAACATTCATAGCTTTATTTCTGGACTAAGTCACACTTTTACAATTATTTCCATTTCAGAAACGTGGTTAAATGATGACAATTTTAATATGATTGATATTGAAAATTATGTTCTCGTTAATGCACCCCGACAAGGTAGAAGAAGTGGTGGATCTGCTATTTATATTCATGATTCAGTTGCTTACCGTGAAAGGGAAGATCTTAAATTAATTGTTGAATCATCTGATGACATCGATCACTCTGAGTCTGTATTTGTTGAAATTTTAAATTCTGTTAACAAAAATATAATTGTGGGTAATATCTATCGTGCTCATCGTACTAATGTAAATATGTTCCTTACTGACTTGGAAAATTGTGTTGCTAAATTGTCGTGTGAAAATAAGCAATGTTATATTTCTGGTGATTTTAATTTTGATCTACTACAGTATACTAACAATAACACAATTAATGATTTTCTCAATATTTTTTACAATAATAATATGCACCCACTGATTGACAGGCCTACTAGAATAACACCCACTACCGCTTCTTTACTTGACAATATTTTTACAAACGTCCTCACACACCAAATAAAATCTGGTATTTTCGTTAGAGGCTTAACTGATCATTACCCTATTTTTCAAATTACCAAATCTATTCCACTTACACACCCACGCCACCACCAGCATACTACATATCGATTAATTAATCAAAATAGAATCCGAAATTTTCAGAATCATTTAAAACTGGTTGATTGGAATTTTGTTGAAAACATAGGTTCTTGTGAGCCTGCCTACATGGCTTTTCTTAATAAATTTTCTGATTTATATAACATTCATTTTCCCTTGAAATCGTCTCGCTCTAGTAGTTCCAGTAGTCTTCGAACTCCTCGCAAACCGTGGATTACAACAGCTGTCCTTAAATCTATTGTTCGAAAGGAAAAACTTTACAGAAAGTATGTCGGTCATCCAACAGAGTCTAATAAAACGAATTATCATGTTTATCGCAATCGACTGACTTCTATCATTAGGTCTTCCAAAAAAGACTACTACGCTGAGAAACTAGAGAATTGTAAAAATAACTCAAAACGAACTTGGAATATTTTAAATTCCATTCTAGGTCGCCAACATAGGCTTGATCTTCCAACCATGTTTAACATCAATAACGTTTCAACTTCAGATTCTCAGCATATTGCAGATCATTTCAATTCATATTTTGTTAATATTGGATCTAAATTAGCTAGCAAAATTCAACAACCAAATACTGATTTTCGTGAATTTTTAATTAATGCTCATTCTCCTGTTAACTCACGCTTTTTTTCACCCACAAACTTCGATGAAGTAGTCAATCTTTGTATGGCACTGAAGCCTGGTGCAAGCTGTGGTCATGATGAAATCAAACCCGAGGTTATTAAAGCAGTCAGCACCTTAATCGCAACCCCACTTGTCCACATTTTTAATTTATCCCTGTCCTCTGGTTTTGTTCCGCACCAACTCAAGATCGCTAAAGTTGTTCCCATTTTTAAAGATGGTGATCGCCACGATTCTTCCAATTATAGACCAATTTCAGTTCTTCCTGCTTTTTCAAAAGTTCTTGAGCGTCTGGTCCACAAGAGGTTGTACAATTTTATTTCCCGATTTAATCTACTTCATAACTCTCAATTTGGTTTTCGTTCTAACCGTTCCACATCTATGGCCATCATGGAAGTCTACAATAAAATTGTTAACGATCTCGATAACAAAAATCACGCCCTTGGTATCTTCCTGGACCTCTTGAAGGCATTCGACACGGTTAACTATGATAACCAAAACTCGCTCATTACGGTATTCGTGGGAATGCCTTCGATTGGTTCAGGAGTTACCTTACTGCTAGGTCCCAGTTCGTTAACTTTAATCATCGTAAATCAATTCATTTGAATACAAGTTGTGGAGTTCCACAGGGCTCGATCTTAGGCCCCTTATTATTCATTTTATATATAAATGACATTGTGTTTACAAGTAAATTCTTCTCATTTGTCATCTATGCTGATGACACTAATTTATTGGCTTCACATAAAAATCTCCATCACCTCATACATTCAGCTAATATCGAACTTACAAAAATTTCCACATGGCTCAAAGTAAACAAACTTTCCCTTAATATTAAAAAGACCACGTATATGTTATTTAAAAACAAACACAACACGCGCTTAACGTATCCAGACACCATATCAATAAATATTGAAAACAAACCTATCTCAAGGTTCTCTCACACAAAATTTCTCGGGATAATTCTTGATGATTCTCTAACATGGCATCAACATAACACTTATATTACAAATATTGTTTCGAAGTATTCAGGTATCCTTTATCGTCTTAAACACATACTTTCTGGCTCAACGTTATTTTCTCTTTATTCTAGTTTGGTTTTACCACATATTCAATATTGTAATATCATTTGGGCCGACAAGAATAATTGCAATTTACAATCTATTTATCTCAAACAAAAGAAAATTGTCCGTTTATGTACCAACTCACATTACCTTGCACACACACAACCTTTGTTTTAGTAACCTGTATAAAGATTATCTTGTATCACAATATGAGTTGTAATTAGATTGCTTCGAGATTTATCTATTCATCATGTTGATTTCCAATAAATATTTTCTTGACTTGTGTCTCGTAAAACCATTATTTATTATCATGATTATACTGCCATTGCCAACATACTTGTCTGTCCCACCTGTGTTGTCCTGTCTCGTTTTGCACATTGTAGTTTTGTCGCTTTATAATGTCTCTTGTCTCTGCACGTAGTATTTAAGTTAGCTCTCTCATAAATTTCTTTCAGGGTGGCCAAACTTGTACGAGCCTTGTGCTCTTTTTTGGTCATCCCTCCATTAATTGCGTTTGTTTCAATTTATATGATAAACTTATATGGTAAATAAAACTGAAACTGAAAACTGAAACTGAATAATTATTTGATGCATTAAGTACCGTTATAATTTTTATCTGCTTATGAATGTTTGTCAACGAAAGACGTACGAGTTTTATTGGTAGTGACTGGCGGATTCGACGTTGCATATAATCAATTGTTACTCAACACACATCCTCCAGGATTAATCTAAATGAATGAAATAAATCCAGCTTGTTTGACATTTTCGAAAACGTAGATAGTAATGCTTTCGCTAATCCTATGTACTTTTTGCTTGTTTCCATTACAGACAATGGCAAATAGACGTCCACGTGAGTGGGACTACTTAATGCCGCATGTATGCATGTATTGCGGGCAGAGATTTTACAACAGAGTTTTACGATATTTATCTCATAAAAGACACCATGAAACGGGAATTCGTCCTTACTGGTACGACTACAAGAGCAAAACGAGATACATTAAGTCCATGGTTAAGAATGCAAAGGAAGGTTTCACTATTTCTAGACTCAAGACGAGATGCAGAACACAGCCATGCAGGGTTAAACTGATTGATGTTGAACATATCAATCGGTCAATGACTTACGATAACGATACAAACTCTCCTGTCGCATCAGGGAAATCCTCCACGAGTAGAGGAAAAAACTATTCGATGGATAAAGGATTAAACAAGGAAAAACCTTTTAAATGTACATTTTGTAACAAATGTTGCACAACTTCAGATGATTTGACGAAACATGAAGGTATGCATACTAAAGAGAATCCTTTTAAATGTACAGTTTGTAACAAATGTTGCACAACTTCAGATGATTTGACGAAACATGAAGGTATGCATACTAAAGAGAAGCCTTTTGAATGTACATTTTGTAGAGGACATGATTTGACGAAACATAAAGCCTCTCATACTACAGAGAAACCTTTTGAATGTGCATTTTGTGCCAAAGACTTCAAACAGTTACGTAATTTGAAAATACATGAACGCATTCATACTGGAAAGAAACCTTTTATGTGCACGTTTTGCAATCAAAGTTTTACAAGATCAGATAATTTGAAGACACATGAACGTATTCATTCTAAAGAGAATCCTTTTAAGTGTACGTTTTGTAACAAATGCTTCACAACGTCAGGTAGTTTGAAGAACCATGAACGCATGCATAATGGAGAGAAACCTTTTAGATGTGCATTTTGTAACAAAGGCGTCACATCGTCAAATAATTTAAGGACACATACACGTGTTCACACTAAAGAGACACCTTTTAAATGTACATATTGCAATATAAGCTTTACACGGTCAGATATCTTGAAAAGACATAAACTAATACATACCGGAGAGAAGTCTTTTAGGTGTACATTTTGTAACACAGGATTCACACAGTCAGGTAGTTTGAAGACACATGAACGAATACATACTGGAGAGAAGCCTTTTAGATGTATAATTTGCAACAATGGCTTCACAACGTCAGGAAGTTTGAAGAAACATGAACGTATACATACTGGAGAGAAGCCATTTAGGTGTACATTTTGTAACAAGGGCTTCACATCGTCAGATAACTTGAGAAAACATGAACGAATACATACCGGAGAGAAGCCTTTTAGGTGTACATTTTGTAACAAAGGCTTCGCACATTCAGGTAGTTTGAAAAACATGAAATTATTCACACTGGTAAGAAACCTTTTAGATGTACATTTTGTAACAAAGGCTTCACAAGGTCAAGTCACTTGAAGAGACATGAACGAATACATACTGGAGAGAAGCCTTTTAGATGTACATTTTGTAACACGGGCTTCACAACATCAGATAGTTTGAAGAGACATGAAATCATTCATACTGGTGAGAAACCGTTTAGGTGTACATTTTGTAACAGAGGCTTCACAAGGTCAAGTCGCTTGAAGAGACATGAACGAATACATACTGGAGAGAAGCCTTTTAGATGTACATTTTGTAACAAGGGCTTCACAACATCAGATAGTTTGAAGAGACATGAAATTATTCATACTGGTGAGAAACCTTTTAGGTGTACATTTTGCAACAAAGGCTTCACAGAGTCAAGTCACTTGAAAAGACATGAAAGCATTCATACTGTTGAGAAGCCTTTTAGATGTACATTTTGTAACAAGGGCTTCACAACGCCAGGTAATTTGAAGAGTCATGAACGTATCCATACTGTAGAGAAACCATTTAGGTGTACATTTTGTAACAAAGGCTTCACAGAATCAGATAGTTTGAAGCGGCATAAGCGTATTCATTCTAAAGAGAACCCTTTTAAATGTACATTTTGTAATAAAGGCTTTACAAGGTCAGGTCACTTGAAGAGACATGAATGTATACATACTGGAGAGAAGCCTTTTAAGTGTACGTTTTGTAACAAAGGCTTCACAACGTCAGGTCACTTGAAGACACATGAACGAATACATACTGGTGAGAATCCTTTTAGATGTACATTTTGTAACAAAAGCATCACACAGTCAGGTGACTTCAAGAGACATGAGCGAATACATACCGGAGAGAAGCCTTTTAGATGTACATTTTGTAACAAAGACTTTACACAATCAAGTCACTTGAAAAGGCATGAAGGTATACATACTAAAGAGAAGCCGCTTAAATATTGATTTTGTGATCAAAGTTGCACACACTATTAGACAATTTGAAGGCACCGGAACGTATTCATACTAACAAAAAACCTTCAGCATGTGGGTCAGTGTAGATTTGGTAACAAATATTTCACACAGTTAAGTATCTTGAAAGCATATAAGCGTTTCATACCAACGAGAAGCATTTTATCTGTCAATTCTGAAGCAAGATTTCACACAAGTCACTTACAAGAATATTGAACGCATATCCATACCAACGATAAGCCTTATCATAATACATTCCGGGGTTTTACATTTTGTAATCAGTCTTCACAAAGCCAGGTCATTTGAAGAAACATGAACGTGCTGATCACCTTCTGATTACAGTTACTACTGCTGACCACAGTTACTAAACTACCTCTGATCACAGGTAATGATGTCCCACCTCTGATTACAGATATTGTTGCACTACCTCTGATATCACAGATACTGTTGAACTACCTCTTATCACAGGTACTGATGACCTACCTCTTATCACAGGTACTGTTGAACTACCTCTTATCATAGGTACTGTTGACCTACCTCTGATCACAGGTACTGATGAACTACTTCTGATCAAAGATACTGTTGACCTACCTCTGATCACAGGTACTGATGAACCACCACTGATCACAGTTATTGTTGAACTACCTCTGATCACAGGTACTGATGAACTACCTCTGATGACAGTTACTGTTACACTTCCTCTGGTTACAAAATTGTTGACCTACATGTGAACACAGGTAATGTTGAACTTTCTCTGATCATGGGTACTGATGAACTACCTCTGATCACAGTTACTTTTGAACTATCTCTGATCACAGTTACTGTTGAACTACCTCTGATCACAGTTACTGTTGAATTACCTCTGATCACAGTTATTGTTACACTTCCTTTGGTTACTGTTATTGTTGACCTACCTCCGATCAAGGTAATGACGAACTACCACTGATCACAGTTATTATTGAACTACCTCTTATCACAGGTATACTGTTGACCTACCTCTGATCACAGGTCCTGATGAACTACCTCTGATCAAAGGTACTGTTGACCTACCACTGATCACAGGTACTTATGAAGTACCACTGATCACAGTTATTGTTGAACTATCTCTTATCACAGGTATACTGTTGACCTACCTCTGATCACAGGTACTGATGAACTACTTCTGATCAAAGATACTGTTGACCTACCTCTGATCACAGGTACTGATGAACTACCACTGATCACAGTTATTGTTGAACTACCTCTGATCACAGGTACTGATGAACTACCTCTGATGACAGTTACTGTTACACTTCCTCTGGTTACAAAATTGTTGACCTACATGTGAACACAGGTAATGTTGAACTTTCTCTGATCATGGGTACTGATGAACTACCTCTGATCACAGTTACTTTTGAACTATCTCTGATCACAGTTACTGTTGAACTACCTCTGATCACAGTTACTGTTGAACTACCTCTGATCACAGTTATTGTTACACTTCCTTTGGTTACTGTTATTGTTGACCTACCTCCGATCAAGGTAATGACGAACTACCACTGATCACAGTTATTGTTGAACTACCTCTTATCACAGGTACTGATGACCTACCTCTTGTCAAAGTTACTTTTACACTATATCTGATTACAGTTATTGTTCACCTACGTCAGATCACAGGTACTGATGGGCTACCTCTGATCATAGTTATTATTGAACTACCTCTTATCACAGATACTGTAACTGTTGACCTACCTCCGATCACAGGTGCTGATGAACTATCACTGATCACAGTTATTGTTGAACTACCTAACAAGTCCTTGGAGCATATAAAATAGTTAGAATTGTTTTCACTGAGAGATCCTCTGGATCCTCGCATTTAATATTTAGTGGCTCATATTGACTGATGTCATGCTATGACACAGCAGATAGGCCGCCCTCTCTAATTATAATTAATTTACATTGGCCGTGCGACATTTACGAGAGAATAAAATCATTACATGTTTAATTCGCCGGCTGATCCGCCATGAGCTGTTATGGCGTGTGGTGGTGAGCCAACGACATGTAATCGTTAGTGCACGCTGGTTCGAATCCGAACGGTTCTGATTTTTTCTCTCCTTTATTATAATGCCAGTTTGTCTGAGCTCCATTTCTTTAATTATTATATATTTTCTCAGGCATGTATCCTCTGGATCCTCGCATTTAATATTTAATGTCTCATATTGACTGATGTCATGCTATGACACAGCAGATAAGCCGCCCTCTCTAATTACAATACAAATACATGTAGCTGCAAACTATTTTCTAAACAAACGACCTAAAGACATGGAATATAAAAGAATAATTTAGTGAATAATCTGATTTTTGATTTGTAGATTTTCATGAACGTATAATTACGAGGGTCATTCAAAAAGTTCTACCTCCATCATCACATCTCTGTTATCTTACGTGCCAGGATATTAAAATTATCCATCTCTTAAATCTCAGCTACAAACTATAAGTTATACGATTATCCAACTGCTTACTCTGGATAAATATTTTATTCATATTTGAGCTCCCTGACTTGCCTTGGGACTTCAAAAAGCTTCAAAGCTTCAAATAAACACGTTTAATAATGAGAAGAAAACATCGAAGGGTTCAACAGGAATATCAATCTGTTTTATTAATCTGTTTATCGCAATCAATGAAATGAAAACGGAAAAACTGTAATTGATATCATCGTTACTCTTCATCACAAACCAGGAAGCAAAATCCTTTTATTTTTTTTAATGTTAAGCACTACTTGTTTGACGATCCAGAGTATGTTTTACCCACAAAAAATTATTTTAACTTGCATTTAAGAGTTTTACATTACGTTATTATAAAGATGAACAGAAAACGTATGACTGGCGACTATTCGCTTATAGCTGGCGGCTGTCTGTTTTCACTCTATACACAGGCTTTATACACGCTCTGAATAAAGTGCTTTGAATGTATGCGCTGTTTGTACCACGAGAATGAGGATATTGATGTACTTGACTTTGGATATCTTCTCAAAAGTGTTCATAAATCTATAAATTTCAGAAGACTATAAATTAACTATTGAGTTGGTACCGAAGGCATAGTTGGGATAGGAGTTCAAAGTACGTCTTTGTCATAATTCTGTAAAGCGTTTTTTGTCTTTTACGTCATATTCCTACACCTACGGTACCTGTCATGAATATTGTTAACCAAACTTTACTAACATGATGCACGATTTGTTCATAGCATGGTCTATGCAATCTGAAAGGTTACTTCATTTCACAGCAAATTTAAATTTCACCTACCTTGACCGATCAAATTTGTTGTAGTTTTGATGTAATTTTCGATTTGGAAATAGAATGATTTACTTTATACTCAAAGACACTTCAAGAAGTCATTCGGTACATTCAATCATGCGACTCAACAAATGTGTGATAATCTGTTAGGGCTAGTGGTAGACAGAGTATTTCCTGACTTTTTCGCTTTTTTTACCAATCTCCGATCAGTACTAACCTTTTTGTGAACAAATCACCGCAGATGACGAACTCGACTTATTTTACGAGTTTAAAGTTAATAAATCTTTTGATTTTCTATTTTCTATATGTCTCAAAAGATCTCAATAATTTTTTTTACGTATTGGGGTTATATCTGGTTATTTTTAAAGCAAATTATGGTTATTAGGTCCATGTTTTTGTTATAGAATTACTTTATATTGACCCAGTAACTCATTTTGAGTCATTCTAAGTATAGAGTAAAAACACTTATTTTTTTATAGAAAGTCTCAAAATGACTCAAAATGAGTTACTGAGTCACAATAAAGTAATTCTATAACAAAAACATGCACCTAATAACCATAATGTGCTTTGAAAATAACAAAAGCCCTATACGTAACAAAAAGTAATTATATATACAACAAAAACATGCACCTGCTTTAAAAATAACCAGAGCCTAATACGTAACAAAAAAATTCTAAATCTAGAGAAAAAACACTGTCAATGTTTTTTTCTAGAAAGACTCAAAATTACTCAAAATCATAATAAATTTATTTAAATTTATTAATTTATTATTATTATTACTCAAAATGAGTTACTGAGTCACAATAAAGTAATTCTATAACAAAAACATGCACCTAATAACCATGATTTGCTTTGAAAATAACAAAAGCCCTATACGTAACAAAAAGTAATTATATATACAACAAAAACATGCACCTGCTTTAAAAATAACCAGAGCCTAATACGTAACAAACAATTCTAAATCTAGAGAAAAAAACACTGTCAATTTTTTTTTCTAGAAAGACTCACAAGACTCAAAATGAGGTA
>NW_027305628.1:42321-147977 GCF_039555335.1 Amphiura filiformis
TGCTCTCTAAGCACTGCTAAGCATGCTAAGTGGATGTTAACTGAAATTTTGATTAGAAAAGACAAACATTCAGGAGCCGGATAAATCTAAAGCAAGTCACGTGACATGTGCATTTTTAGTTTGCATTTCGTGTTTTGTGTTTGATATTTCTGTTGAACCCATCGATGTTTTCTTCTCATTATAAAACGTCTTTTATTTTGTTTTGAAGTCCCAAGGCAAGTCAGGGAGCACAAATATGAACAAAATATTTATCCTGAGTAAGCAGTTGGATAATCGTATTAAAAACATTGACATTAAAAACGTTTTTATGGAGATTATGCAAAGCTACAATATGATGCTAACTAAATTTTGGGCTTCAGTTTTTACCATTTCCGACGTATTAAATCTGTATTCATTTTAACTAACATATCTAAACAACCAAAATCACATTTTAATCAAATAACTTTTAGTTTGTAGCTGAGATTTAAGAGATGGGTAATTTTAATATCCTGGCACGTAAGATAACAGAGATTTGATGATGGAGGTAGAACTTTTTGAATGACCCTCGTAATTATACCTTCATGAAAATCTACAAAACGAAAAACCAGATTATGCACTTAATTATTCTTTTCTATTCCATGTCTTTAGGTCGTTTGTTTAGAAAAAGTTCTGTGTTGACGACGTGATGTTGGAAGTACATGATGTATAGAATGTGGATTCATGTGATGATGTGACAAATATAAAGTCTGCACAAAAAGTAACGCAGCTGTTATAAATAAGCCTATAGCTTCAGAACTAATAATTGTTTCCACAATATTTCTACATAGAAAGAAGGATGATTTATTTACGCGTATTTTGATACCCCATATGGATGGCGGAAACCTTCAAAATACGCCTAAGAATACGCCTAAGAATACGCCTAACCTTAGACGTCTAAGATGCAATCTTAGACGTCTAAGATGCATTCTTAGGCGTCTAAGAAATTCGCGGTAGACTTAAATCAACGAATCAGAGGACCAGAAATCCCAAACAACCAATCATCTTAGGCGTATTCAATTATTGACCAATGAAATCTTAGACGCCTAAGATTTTACACGCCTAAGAATTCTTACACGTCTAAGATTGATATTTTAGTTATGGACGGTATCACCAATGTGATTTTCTTGATTGATTAATTGGTTTGATTTTATTTTCGTTGGTTTGGTGTGCTGTTTTGGTGTGGCTAGTAGTAGTCAGGTATTAATGTTGATGAGCATGATGACGACGATGATGATGATATGATGATGATGATGATGATGATGATGATGATGATGATGATGATGATGATGATGATGATGAAAATTAATACACAAACAACAAAGAGGAACAAACATGCCTAGCATATATTTATATACCTCCATGATTCTATTTTTAACATAGAACATTTGACCTCTTCGGTCTTCTTGCACTTTGCAGACTGAAATTATGCATATCTGATCTCTTCAATTATAAAAGACGATTTGGCCTTGGCCCGGGGGCGAAAATATGTCACACGCTGTTCGAATTATAAAGACATAGTTGGTTGACCTTATAATGTGTGTGCAGTTATAACTTGACCTCTGAACGTATTGGATATAAACGCATCATACCCTACACCGTCAGGTTAACTTTCTTGTTGAATGGAGGTATCAAGGTCTCTTAACTGTGTATTTCCATGAAAAGTGAGCAGGGTGACACCATAGACACGTGCTCTTTGTTTAAACATTACAAGTAACATGAGTGGCAAACATTAATGTTTCATATTGCTTGCAACCCCCTCCCCCAATCAATGTTGGAGCCAATACTAGTCCGTTCCTATCTCAGTATCAAAACAACATTGACTGGGTGGGTGCGGGGGGGGGGTGGGGGTGAAAATTTCATACTAAATTTAATCCCTCATCACTGCCATCATCATCACCACCACGACTCTAATAATCATCTGACATCATTTGTATTATCCATCATCATCATCATCATCATCATCATCATCATCATCATCATCAACAACAACAACAACACCATCATCATCATCATCATCATTATCATCATCATTTACACTATAGCCACACAAATAGAAATCTTACATTAACTGCAAGTCATCAGAAAAACAAAATATTTAAAACAAATTAAAGTTTTATCAGTTTGCAACAACAACATCAACTGCTAGATTATGTTCAAATGAAAAAAAGCCTCTTATGTAAAAATACATTGTTCCGCCTGAATTGTCACAAAGTGGCTGAAAAGAACAAAACAATGGGCCATTGTGCCGAAAGGTGGGAGAACATGTACCCTATCTCCCTCCCACCTCATCACCCCTTTCTCTTTGGGATTGACGCGGGTGGCTATGGAGAGAAAATGAGTTTATTAAAAACACACCACCCAGCCATTGTTCGAAATATTCTCTAACGCACAGCGTCCGTTGTACGTTTTGATCGAATTTGCGATACCGTCCATCACTAGTCACGGTCAAATGGTCAATCTTAGACGTGTAAGAATTCTTAGGCGTGTAAAATCTTAGGCGTCTAAGATTTCATTGGTCAATAATTGAATACGCCTAAGATGATTGGTTGTTTGGGATTTCTAGTCCTGTGATTCGTTGATTTAAGTCTACCGCGAATTTCTTAGACGCCTAAGATTGCATCTTAGACGCCTAAGAATGCATCTTAGACGTCTAAGATTGCATCTTAGACGTCTAAGGTTAGGCGTATTCTTAGGCGTATTCTTAGGCGTATTTTGAAGGTTTCCGCCATCCATAACCCCACTTGTCTAATGTCGTTCAATATTAACAACACAGTAGTGCTTTTAAAGAAAAACACCGAATTTAAAAGTTGCAGTTTACAGTAATCAATGGTCATTACGCAAGAATTGTGGAACGAAAAACTCTCCATTGATCTTCGCGCTGACTTCAAATCAATACAAATAGCGGCAACTTTTAAATTCGGGTAATTTTCTTTAAAAACACTGCTGCGTTGTTAATATTGAACGAAATTGGACAAATGAGGTATCAAAATGCGTGTAAATAAATCATCCTTTATTTTATGTTAAAATATTGTGAGCACAATTGTTAGTTCTGACGCTATAGGCGTATATAAAACAACTGCGTTATTTTTTGTGCAGTCTTTAGTAACAATTTGCCATCAAGTACACGTTTTAAAATCAACACACTGAACTCATATCATCTTTTCTTTAATGCAAATTCACAAATGACGTAATGTGACGTAGGGAGAACAATTACTTGGTATGCGACAACATGATAAAAGGATGATTCACCCCTATTACTTTTATTATTCGAAATAAACTGTTGCCGCAATATTACCCCCGTCATAAGCCTGAAACAGCTTTAAATTTTTAAATGTTCCGACAGAATGCGGGTGAAAAATATTGTTTTTTTAAATTTTAAATCAGAAATGGAATAATATTCAGAGTGAACTTGAAGTTTGTTTCACTTCTTTAATGACATGTGCAAGATATACACTGTGCTTTTAAGAACTTTGAATGATTGAATAGATGAAATTACAATTTTCTATTTCATGCACAAAAATGTTTTGAAAATAATTTACAGAATAATAAGTTATTAGAGTTACATAACGAATGACTGGAGCGCATTCATTTTTGTTCAAATCAGTCACCGACTTGGACACTGGACTATAAGTATTGTATAATAATGTGTACCTGCAATGCGGTGCCGTCGCTTATACAAATCTGATAGCAGTACATTTCAAGTCTGATCGGATATTTCGACTAATCAGTAAGTGCAATAGCTGCCACGTGTAGCTGCCATGTTTATATGAGTACAATATACTGTGTCCAAATTGGCAAATGTTCACAGGGAAGCTAGTGCACGTACCCACTTCTGGCACTGAGCAGTCGATTTCAGAAATGTCCGTTACCCATGACAATTATACTCATAGTTCAGTATACAAGTGGCTGATTTGAAAAAAAAAAGCACTCAACATGTTTGTGCTCCAAGGACTTTTAGTGAAAACAATTCTATAGCTAAAATAATAAATTCTCGATCATGAAAGCTCAATTGACACGCAATGACAATTGCGTCAAGCGTACAACGCCTACCACACACGCTTTGGGAAGCGCTGCATTTTTTATTTTTATGCTCCAAGGACCTTGAGTGAAAACAACTATTTTATGTTTAAAAGAAACTTTGAATCAAGTTGTTAAATATACAGCTGGCCGCCTCTTTCCATTTTCGTTACAAAATATAGCAAGCATTATACGAAGCAATAAAAATACTGTGTAGGTCAAAAGTATACCTGTGATAACAGGTAGTTCAACAATAACTGTAGTAATCAGAGGTAGTTCATCAGTTCCTGGGATCAGAGGTAGGTCAACAATAACAGTAACCAGAGGACGTGTAACCATGATCAGAGGTAGTTCTATAGTAACTGTGATCAGAGGTAGGTCATCAGTACCTATGATCAGAGAAAGTTCAACATTACCTGTGTTCACAGGTAGGTCAACAATATTTGTAACCAGAGGAAGTGTAACAGTAACTGTGATCAGAGTTAGTTCATCAGTACCTGTGATCAGAGGTAGGTCAACATTGACTGGAGGTAGTTTATCGGTACCCGTGATCGGAGGTAGTTCAACAGTACCTGTCATAAGGGGTAGTTCAACAGTACCTGTGATATCAGAGTTGGTCAACAATAACTGTAATCAGAGATAGTGCAACAATAACTGTAATCGGAGCAATACTAACAGGTAGTGCAACAATATCTGTATTCAGCGGTGGGTACCTGTGATCAGTACCTGTGATCAGAGGTAGTTCAGTAACTGTGACCAGACTTTGTGAAGACTTGATTACAAAATGTATACATAAAAGGCTTATCGTTAATGTGGATATCCATGTTCCTGCAAGTCACCAGTGTGAAATCTTGGTTCAGAATAACAGTTAAAATGCTCCTCGTTGGGTTAAAAACGTTAATGTGCTTACAAGATACCTAACTGTGTAAAGTATTTGTTACCAAATCTACACTGACCCACATGCTAAAGGTTTTTTGTTAGTATGAATCGTTCACGTGCCTTAAAATTGTCTTCGTACATGTACAACTTTGATTACAAAATCAATACTTAAGCGGCGCTTCTTTAGTATGTATACCTTCATGCCTTTTCAAGTGACTTGATTGTGTAAAGTCTTTGTTACAAAATGTACATCTAAAAGGCTTCTCTCCGGTATGTATTCGTTCATGTCTCTTGAAGTCACCTGACTGTGTGAAGCTTTTGTTACAAAATGTACATCTAAAAGGATTCTCACCAGTATGTATTCGTTCATGTGTCTTCAAGTGACCTGACGTTGTGAAGCCTTTGTTACAAAACGTACACTTAAAAGGCTTCTCTCCAGTATGTATACGTTCATGTCTCTTCAAGTGACCTGACCTTGTAAAGCCTTTATTACAAAATGTACATTTAAAAGGGTTCACTTTAGAATGAACACACTTATGCCGCTTCAAACTACCTGATTCTGTGAAGCCTTTGTTACAAAATGTACACCTAAATGGTTTCTCTACAGTATGGATACGTTCATGACTCTTCAAATTACCTGACGTTGTGAAGCCCTTGTTACAAAATGTACATCTAAAAGGCTTCTCAACAGTATGAATGCTTTCATGTCTTTTCAAGTGACTTGACTCTGTGAAGCCTTTGTTGCAAAATGTACACCTAAAAGGTTTCTCACCAGTATGAATAATTTCATGTTTCTTCAAACTATCTGACGTTGTGAAGCCCGTGTTACAAAATGTACATCTAAAAGGCTTCTCTCCAGTATGTATTCGTTCATGTCTCTTCAAGCGACTTGACCTTGTGAAGCCTCTGTTACAAAATGTACACCTAAAAGGTTTCTCACCAGTATGAATAATTTCATGTCTCTTCAAACTATCTGATGTTGTGAAGCCCGTGTTACAAAATGTACATCTAAAAGGCTTCTCTCCAGTATGTATTCGTTCATGTCTCTTCAAGTGACTTGACCTTGTGAAGCCTTTGTTACAAAATGTACATCTAAAAGGTTTCTTACCAGTATGAATAATTTCATGTTTCTTCAAACTACCTGAATGTGTGAAGCCCTTGTTACAAAATGTACACCTAAATGGTTTCTCTCCAGTATGTATACGTTCATGGTTCTTCCAACTACCTGACAGTGTGAAGCCTTTGTTACAAAACGTACACTTAAAAGGCTTTTCTTTGTTATGAATACGCTCATGTCTCTTCAAACTACCCGACTGTGTGAAGCCTGTGTTACAAAATGTACACCTAAAAGACTTCTCTCCGGTATGCATTAGTTTATGTCTTTTCAAGATATCTGACCGTGTAAAGCTTATATTGCAAAATGTACATTTAAAAGGTGTCTCTTTAGTGTGAACACGCACATGTGTCCTTAAATTATTTGACGATGTGAAGCCTTTGTTACAAAATGTACATCTAAATGGTTTCTCTCCGGTATGTATACGTTCATGGTTTTTCAAACTACCTGACGTTGTGACGCATTTGTTACAAAATGCACATCTAAAAGGTTTCTCTCCATTATGCATACGTTCATGGTTCTTCAAACTACCTGACGTTGTGAAGCATTTATTACAAAAAGTACACTTAAAAGGCTTCTCTTTAGAATGAATACGTTCGTGTGTCTTCAAATTATCTAATCTTGTAAAACCCTTGTTACAAAATGTACATCTAAAAGGCTTCTCCTTGGTATGTATGCATTCATGCCGCTTCAAGTGACCTAACAAAGTGAAACTTTTATTGCAAAACATGCACATAAAAGGTTTCTTTCCAATATGAATGCGTTCGTGTATTTTCAAATTACGTAACCGTGTGAAGCCTTTGGCACAAAATACACATTCAAAAGGTTTCTCTGTAGTATGAGAGGCTTCGTGTTTCGTCAAATCATCTGAAGTTGTGCAACATTTGTTACAAAATGTACATTTAAAAGGTTTTTCCTTGTTTAATCCTTTATCCATCGAATAGTTTTTTCCTCTACTCGTGGAGGATTTCCCTGATGCGACAGGAGAGTTTGAATCGTTATCGTAAGTCATTGATCGATTGATATGTTCAGCATGAATCAGTTTAACCCTACATGGCTGTGTTCTGCATCTTGTCTTGAGTCTAGAAATAGTGAAACCTTCCTTTGCATTCTTAACCATGGACTTAATGTATCTCGTTTTGCTCTTGTAGTCGTACCAGTAAGGACGAATTCCCGTTTCATGGTGTCTTTTATGAGATAAATATCGTAACACTTTGTTGTAAAATCTCTGCCCGCAATACTGGCATACATGCGGCATTAAGTAGTCCCACTCACGTGGACGTCTATTTGCCATTGTCTGTAATGGAAACAAGCAAAAAGTACATAGGATTAGCCAAAACATTACTATCTACGTTTTCGAAAATGTCAAACAAGCTGGATTTATTTAATTCATTTAGATTAATCCTAGTGGAAGTTTGTTGACTAAATATCGATTATATTCTAAGTCAAACCCGCAAGATCTACCGATAAAAGTCGTACGTCTTTCATTAACAAACATTTATAAGCAGATAAAAATTATAACGGTACTAAAGGGATCTGGAATGAGCGTTTTGAGCGTTTCGACAGTATTTGTTATGGGACATGAGAGCATATCAGACATATCGAATTGCATTCTGAATACGAAGAATGTCTTTATGATATCAAATAATTTTCATTTTCACGATATAATACAAATTTTATGACAAATTATTAAAAGTTGATATTTTTCAAATTTTTGATATATAACAGTCCTCGAAGTAAATTTTAAAAACCTAATGATATATTCTCAAAGTGTATGTAGCTGGAAGGAAAAGCCGATGATCAATTGAAAATGTTGACCTTTCATATTCAAGATATGGATTTTGTCCCAAAAAGACCCGACTTTTTTTTGGTGTTTTTTGGGGAAAAATCCATATATTCAATACGAAAGGTCAAAATTGTCAATTGATCGTCGGCTTTTCATCCCACCTACATACACTTTAAGTATGGCTTCACACAGTCAGGTAGTTTGAAGAACCATGAACGTATACATACTGGAGAGAAATCATCATATTTATAAAGTTTACTTCGAGTACTGTTAAATATCATAAATATCGATTTTTAATCATTGCCTAAAATGTGTATTACATTGCGATTTTCAAAAACCCACAATTATTTGGTATCTGAAGGACATTCTTCGTATTCAGAATGCAATATGTCTGATTTGCTCTAATGTCCCACAAAAAATACTGTCCAAACGTTCATACCCTATCCCTTAATGCATCAAATAATTATTCGACCAGAGCTTGCATTTATGGAAGAGACTCATGTGTGTGATTCAATCATGTTTCACCGTTGTTCATCACCGTTTAACAACGATGCGGCCGCGTCGTCTGCGTGGTTTACTTCGCGAGGGCAGCTTTAGCTGCCCGAGCGAAGTAAACCACGCAGACGCGCCTGACGCGAGTTGTTAAACGGTGATGAACAACGGTGAAACATGATTGAATCCTTTCAACAACAAAAAGAAGCTAAAGATCATATAATTCATGATTATTTCACGGGGAAATTTCAGTTAATTATTGTCACTAAGCCTTACAAAAACTTCGATGATTACTCTGTTAATATCATCAATAAAACTACAGAATAAAACGGCAAAATTTAGCCGCTATCTGAAAATACTGAATTCAACTTGTAAGCTTGCATACGCACAAAGGTTCCATGCAGGCATGACGAATTTTACGCGCTCTCGCGTAACGCGTAGTCTCGCTCCCGTTCGCGTATACAGTAAAAGTGTGGATTCATCACGGATTAACAACGGTTGGCTCCTGTACAAAGGTATAGGAGGAGTTGTTGAATTGTGGTTTATCATCCTGTTCAGGCCTCTTTGAGTCTGACATACGAGAGTCATTCACATCTCATTAATCTTACGTACCAGGAAATTGAAATTACCCATGATTATACTCTTAAATCTGGGCTATAAAATAAAAGTTACTTGATTAAAATGTGATTTTTGGTTGTTAAGATGTGTTGGTTAAAGTAAATGCAGATTTGGTATGTCGGAAAGGGTCTGAAAAGAAAGCTAATCTTGATTAAAAAAGATAACCCACATCTATGTGGAAATCATTACAGATTTATTCTAAAAATGATTAAATAGCTTTATTTCTGTTCAAATAATTTATTCAATATCTAATGCTTGTAGATAGTACAGTTTTATTGGGTATGGTGTATTTTGCACAACAAAACCGATACATGTTCAGAATAGCCTTGAAGTTCATATTGACCCTTTTCCATAGGTTGTTTACTTCGATCGGTTGAGCACTTGCTGGTCCAAGTCGTATTAATTGTTTCATAAGTTCAAATCAAATAAGTCTTATGCACAGGTTTTTGTATTTTGCAAGTGTATACAAGGTTGTTAACAAACTGATCATCTTATTTCTATATACGTCAAGAAGCATCAATTGCTTAAAATAAGGACGTAATTACGAATTACCATTAAACGTGGTCAAGTCGAAATCTGGCAAATTTCACTAACATTTGTGTGTAATTTGTGAATCGTTCGATGCTTTCTTCTCATATAAAACACGTTTTTATTTTGTTTTGAAGTCCCAAGGCATGCCAGGGAGCCCGGGCAAGGAGCTCAAATAGGAACAAAATCGGAAACACTGAGCACCATGTTAAAAATTCCAAAGACCTGGCAGAAGAGCTCAGTGGAGTTTTCATTGAAGAACATGACATTTTTAACTCCCACGATGTAGTGTCGCTTTTTACAAATACACCTATCAAAGAAGCCCTCGGCATTGTTAAACAAAGACTGATTGAGGATAGAGACCTGAATAAGCGCACAAAACTTGAAGTCGACGACATAATTGAGCTGCTTGAATTCATATTAACAACAACCTACTTTGAATTTCGGGGCACCATTTATAGGCAACGCTTTGGTGCCGCGATGGGCAGCCAAGTTAGCCCCATCATAGCCAACTTTTTCATGGAATTCCTAGAGCAGCAGGCCATCGCGACTGCCCCATTAGAGTTTAAGCCACGGTATTGGCGGCGCTATGTCGACGACGTGCTAGAGATAGTAAAAGAAGAACAAGTGCAAAACTTAACCGACCATCTGAACACCATAGATGAAACTGAGAGCATAAAATTTACTTTTGAAGAAAAAAAAATGGCCAAATCCCATTTTTAGATACACTCATTGTTAGGAAACCAGACGGATCAGTTAAGCTTTTAGTGTACCGCAAACCGACGCACACTGATCAGTACCTTAATTTCAAATCAGAACATCCTCTCCACCAAAAAATGGGTGTGATCAGAACGTTATTCGATCGCATGAACTCTGTAGTAACAGAAACGGAAGACAGAACCCAAGAAGAAGAGCGTGTACGTGCAGCCTTAAAAACTACCCAGATTGGGCGATGGACAGAGTCAAAAACCAAATGCATAATAAAAACAAAGATGCAGAAAAATCAAGATCAAAGAAAAGTAAGACCACTGAGGAAAGGAGCAAGGGTATGGTAGTTATCCCGTACGTCAGCGGCCTTTCGGAGCGTATCCAAAGAGTCCTCAATAAAGTTGAAGAAACACAACGTTGACACGGCTATGAAACCCCACCGCACCCTCAGACAAATCTTAGTCCATCCAAAAGGCAAACGGGAAAAAGCAAAAACCGGTAACTGCATATGGTCGAATCCAACCAAAAGTGTCCACGGGCCAAAAATAAAAGTCCGAAATAAAAATGTCTCCACAATTTTTTCCTTTTGCCCATTGATTGATGACATATTGGCCTTATAGGAACCAAAAGTGCCATTACTAATCTTGAAAAATAAATCCAGGACGTGTGATAGTAAATGTGATATCAAAACCCAATGTTACCTACGAATACCACAAGGATGCTTTCACTATCGCAATACTAATCAACCTAAAACAAATGGAATATTCCCATTAACGCTATTTTCGTGTAATGTAGACCACAGGGTGTCAGGAAAATGCTAACTCAACCAGAAAATATTTGTTTTTATTTTTATAACGCGATCAATATGATCTTAGTCAATTTATGCTAGTTTATTTTTGAAAATGAAGTTTAGGTCAGTTTCTGTATTTTATTTATCAAATGAGTATGAATCAATTTACACATTGTATAAGAACGAGTATGATATATGTTTTCAAGAATATTAGGAATTATACGCATACACCTAACGCTTTATACAATGAAAAGGTGAAGAAACCTGGGTATTCGTAGGTAACATGAGCGATTTAACAATATCTATATTGAGTTTATAGGTTTAAATTTTGCTATTATGGTAATGAATTAATAAAATGGTAGTTTTAGATCCCTTTCAGATGGTACGTCCAAATGAATAAATGCTATTACCTTAGATCAAAAATTTTTGATGCTTTTAGCAAGATTTTGACCACTTCATTTTGATATACAAGTAGTTAATCAGCAATTTTACATAATAAATAATTGTTGAATGAATCCGTATATGGGTAATAATAGTGTCCTGGGGTACCGCTTAAAGTTTTTGACAATTAATTTCCATTGGTAGGGACACTTCATTACACATGTCATGTATTATGCTGTATTCGTAAGTAACATTTCAGTATTTGTAGGTAAGAATTAGACTTTTGGTGGATATCGCAATCAAAACTTCATTTTATAAAGCACTTTGAATGTATTATTTTCTTTATGTGCGTTTATTGATACTTTAGACCCTATCATGTATTAATAATGTCGGTTCACAGCGGTTGAAAGAGGATTGAAGTAAGAAACAAAGGCACTAAAGTGACTTTAATTTGCTTAATTGCACACAAATCGCTTAAAACCGTTATAGCAGACTTGTGAAGTCCATCTTGGAGTCAGTTACGTCTTGTGGCCTTCAATGTGTTGTCTAGATCATGAGACAATGAGAACAGTCGTTTTTTCCATGGTATTCGTAGGTAACCTTAGCGAAAACGTCAAAAGTTACCTTCGAATAAATCAATTTGGACACAAATTACTAAGAAACCAGAAGGTCGGTAAACATTTAAAATGAAGCACACATGACAGTTGACAAATCCAAGTATTTATCCCCTTCTAATCGTCCTTGAATCTGATTTTTCTTTCAAATGAGCAGACCGTCGTCTATTTCAGTACATATTTTTCACCAATTAAGCCGTATTCAGTTTTGCATGGTGGGCATGTATGTGAATTCGCAACTTTCATTGACATATGATTTGATAGCAAACATACAGGCCTTCGTTATGTACCAATATGGGCATTGGCATGAATGGCGGTGTTTCACAATACTGTCATGATGTCAAAGTGTATTCGTAGGTAACATTCGGTTACCGAAATTTACCTTCGAATACTTGCTTTTATTGTTGACATCTCAGAAATATTTAAACGCAGGTTATTGAAACTTGGTAGAAATAAAGAGTGTATTACCCTGCACCTATTGCTTAACTATTGTTTACTATTCTCTCACTTTGTGGAAATGGCACAGCTTTTAACATGTATTCGGAGGTAATGCATATTTTTACCAAACCTACCTTTGTGCCATTTAGAATTTCTGGCAGCTAAACACAATAATAAAGATGTCCGAATGCAATGCATTTCAGTATTGGACATATCAAAGCTGTATCAATTGCGCATTTATTAGTGATTTCCATTTTTTAAAGATATATCTAGTGCTATGAAAAATGTATTCGTAGGTAATGTAAAAAATACCACTCAAAAAATTATCACAAAAATTCATAATTATGTACAAATATGTGAAAAATTGAACAGGCAATCTTTGAATACACACCTTTCAGGAAATCAATTTAGATTCAATCCAATGACTTCTTTTCATAACTAATTTAGATGTTTTTAAAAATACTTTAAGAAATATTTTGAAAAAATGGGTAAAAATAGCATGTTTTGGGGTCTTTGTGTCTAAGTTTTTCACAGAAGGGGGTCTTATTATATATGGCGCGAAGCGTATGATCAAGGCGAATAAACACAATACAAAAACGAATGCCAATTGATTAATACTTTTAAGTTATGGCCCTGAACATGCCGTGTACACTTTTCGTTGGATTCGACCATATATGAAATTGGTTGCAAAAATTGTGACCTCAGTTATGTCGGAGAAACTTCACGCATGTTAGTACCAGGTTAGCTGAACACCAGGCAGAAGTGAAAAAGGCGAGTGAGAAAAAGTACACCCGCTCTGAGCGAAGGACATCCGAAATGGAACAAACAAAATCAGCAATTTGAGATCACGTTGCACGGGCAAACCACGTTATAGACTGGGAAGAATCTAAGATCCTTAGACGGGAACACGATAAAAGGTCTAGAGAAGTGCGTGAAACAATGGAAATAAGGAGACGGGGCACCAAGACCCTAAACAGAGAGGAGGGCACATACCTCTTAACTCACGTCTATGATAACTACTGAAGTCTGCAAAAGAGACTAAGGAACACCGGAAACCACTCAAACTTGTTTGCCGGGAAAGTGGATCAGATGACCATATCAGTCATACCTGATGAAGTCCTCCGATGAGTAGGACGAAATATTGTAGTGAGTATTCACTTGGTTTTGTCAAACAAAAATCCAAAATGTTTATTTACTGAACAAACCTGATGAATCTATTCAACTACAATATGATGTTTACTAAACTTCAGTTTTTACCGTTTGCAACATACCAAATCTGTATTCGCTTTAACCAACATATCTAAACAACCAAAAATCACATTTTAGTTTTAATATCCTGGCACGTACGATAACAGAGATGTGATGATGGAGGTAGAATGTTTTGAACGACCCTCGTATGTCAATTCATTTGTGTGCAATTGATAGATCTACCAAAAAACGTTTCAAAACGTAAAAAGGGGCCAAAGTTTAAAAAATCTTTCCTGTTTTTTTTGGTATTTTTGGTATAATCCAAAAATGGCTTGATCAATTCTCTTGTTTTAAAGTTTGGAACATAGGCTGATTAGTTATACATCAAGTGAATGGTGTTTTCTTGTTATCTGTTATCATCTTCAATGAGAAATACGGCCATTTATAACATTTTCGGCCAAAAAAGCTGCATTTTTCTACATAGGCTTTTTATGCATGACTTTTGGTTTCACTTAAATAAAATTAATCAAAAAAGAATGTTTCTATATTTTTTTGTTTTCTATTAAAATAACTAAAGTTAAGATGTTCATGAATTAATTTTTACACTTTTCAAACATGTTTTATGGTTCATTGAGTAATCATATAGCCATTTATGAAATTTTATTCCTCAACAAAAGTTGCACTTTTCTAAATTGGCTTTTTGTATGCATTAAAATGCGTAAATTTAACAGGTTTTTCATTCTAATTTAATTTATTGGGAAGGAACAACTGTAACTTCAATGATAAATCTTGTGTTCATTGATTAATTTAACCAATGTACCAACAGATTCCTGGTTAGATCTTTTATGCTGTCCCTATACACTTGTTTCATTGGTCATTCCTTGAATGGTTCAAAAATCATTTATATGAGTGGCCTTTATCAAGACTCAACTTGTTACAAGCGGACAAGTGAGGGACCACACCACCTTAAAGGACTTTGCAGCAAATCCTGCAGCATGCGGGGAACCAGCTTGACCAACAGCAGAGAAGAACGATGCTTGGAAGCCATCTCACATGAAGGAAGGCCTATTCATTATTGAAAGACATTAATAAGCTGCATCATTCAATTTAATTATTCACTGAACCATAAAAACTGTTTTTGAATGTGTGATACCTAAATCAGGAAAGGCTTAAACTTAATTAAATTCAATAATGCTGTTTTTGATTAAATTACTCACTTAAGGGTGGTCTTAACCCTGGAATTATGGAAACTTTCGGGCTTCATAACTGCTAAATTATTAGTCTAAAGAATATAAAAGTATACATTTTTAGAATGGAAATGACTTGATGAATTCATCTGTGAGGTCCAATTTGGGCCAAAATGCTCATTTTTGGAGAAAATCCCAAAAACGGGTTTTTTGGCCCACATTTTTTCGTGCAACGTAACAAAAAATATTGTTTCGCCCAAAATTTTTTTTTATTAATTTTTAAAAACTAGATAAAAATATCTAGGGACAGTTTTTTATTTTTTGAATTTTGACCAACTTTGAGAAATTTGCACCAAAAATGGTCAAAAATGCAAATTTTTCAAAAAAATCATAAAAAAGCCTGATGTTTCCCCCAAATTGGTCAAAATTAAAAAAAATGAAAAAACGGTCCTTAGATATTTTTATCTAGTTTTTAAAAATTAATAAAAAATTTTTTGGCCAAACAATTTTTTTTGTTACGTTGACATTTGGGCCAAAAACCCGTTTTTGGGATTTTCTCCAAAAATGAGCATTTTGGCCCAAATTGGACCTCACAGATGAATTCATCAAGTCATTTCCATTCTAAAAATGTATACTTTTATATTCTTTAGACTAATAATTTAGCAGTTATGAGGCCCGAAAGTTTTCATAATTCCAGGGTTCAGACCAACCTTAAAGGAAAAAACACAAATTCAAGCTTAAAAAGCCTATGTAGAAACATTTCGGCCAATCTGCAAACAAATTAAAGCTGAAAAAAAATTACTAAGTTCAGCTAATTAATATGCAAAATTGATGCCAATTAATAACCGTACATTGTATCAGGGTGCGTGTTTTTTGCACACATACATGTATGTATACAAAGTTCTTTCAATTGATAACAAAAAATACACAAAAAGTAAGTAATTATGCAAATTAGCTAATTACAGCTAATTATGTATTTATGACGTTATTATGTAAATTAGACATGAGTAATTTTGGGGTTTTTCAATATTTAATGAAGGGCTTTTCATTCATCATAAATTTGTCAAGTATGAACAGGTTATAATGTTGAATAAAGAAACTGCAGTTAATTACTTAAACTTTTTCTGAGGAAATGGTGTTCATTGTTAGAAAAACATCATAATTTGCATAAATTTGCATATTCTTGAACTAAACACAGCAGCTGCTCTGTATTGTAAAATTTTGGAAACAAATTATGCATATGAATTTTAAGTATAAGTAACTCAAAATATAAACACTAGGACTTTTCACATTTTATAACGTGATCTTCGTCAGCATTGTTACGATTAAGGGGGTACTACACCCCTGGCCAATTTTGAGCGTATTTTTGTATTTTTCTCAAAAATTATAGTGCATTGGTGACAAGTAAGATATGTATATTATAGGGGCAAGGACTACAACTACTGGTCTGCAAATTCAGCAACTCAAGGCAAGTAGTTATTGACTTATTGATCAAATATTGATTTTCCCTCATTTTTGACTGTAACTCCACAACTGTTGTCTGTGCTGAAATAAAATTTCCAGTGTAGTAGTTGTAGTCCTTGCCCCTATAATATTCATATTTTACTTGTCACCAATGCGCTATAATTTTTGAGAAAAATGCAAAACTAGGCACAAAATTGGTCAAGGGTGTAGTACCCCCTTAAAAGCATCATTCTACAACGCAAAAGTTTCATTTATTAGCACTGCAATTTTAAAATAAGGTCGATTTTCATTAAAACTAGAATTAGGCATATCACCTCAAAATAAGTACAGCAAAAACACGTTATTTAATGTTTCTACATGAGTGAGCTTTATTAAAGCATCAAAAATCAAAAAACGCAATTGAAATCGGTCAATGCATTGTGATGTAGTGTCAATTTTAAGATGCTCATAAATGGAATGCAAATCTGCCACAAATAAATTTGTCAAGTATGAACAGGTTATGATGTTGAATAAAGAAACTTACTGCTGTTAATTACTTAAATATAATACAAAAAATACAAAGTTTGACATTTTAACGGTGTCTGGAATTGAATTTTTATTTTTTCTGTAAACATGGTATGTGTCACTATTGCTCAAAGCCAAATTCGAAAAGTAAAAATAAAAATTCATTTGCAATGAGACTTTAAATTAACATTTTGTTCTCTGGATTAACATGGGAGGACAAATGGTAAAAGGAACAGCCATTCCACTATACCGCGTATACAAAAATGGTGTGGCCTTGTACACACACAATGGTTTAGAGCTATTGTGGTGTGGAATATTACTCCCTTTTAAAATCACTTTGATAATATTATGTTTCAACTCGTTTCCCTCAAGTGTGCCATAAGTGTGAAATAATTTACATGCTAAGAAAGATTAGTATTTCAGCTAAATGGTGGTAGGTCTTTTTATTTCAAAAGACTTATATATTTATTGATTCATGAGAGATCTCAAACAATCCATAAAACATTTAGTAGCTCTTAAACGAAGCAACATTTATTTAAAAAACCCGATGGTAGTCACAGAAAGGTTTCACACACTCTATATTAAAAATTCAAACAACTGGGATAAATAGCAAATATGACGAAATTAACTTTTCGACACGGATGTTTGCCATAATTTAACAACTTTGATGCGCGCGCTTTTCAATTTACTGTTATGCTTGCATGCATAAAGTGGCAGAATAATTGTGCAGCCACTGTGACATACCTACCAGAATGCAAAGCAAATGGGTATTCATCCCTATCCAATTGGAAAGTTTCCCCATTTATTTGATGGCCTTTTGATAATATAATTATAGAAAAGGGGGCCATTTGGTAGCAGAAATTAAAAACGGGTCAACCTAGCAACCCTACTATACTTGTTGGCAGATTAATCACTTAATCCATCTCGTCACATATTTTACATTATCCGTAAACTTGAAAACATAGATAGCAAAAGACACAACAAAGAATACGGATAAGGTCCGAATCTTACACATAAAAAATATTCACAAGTGTTATGTGTTTTACGCTTGGGTTTTATAATCTTAAAAGCCAATGTAAGTATACTCACCATGCTCACTGCACCGTGGCTTATTGAAATAATTCAAAGAATATCTTGCCCAAAGAATTCTGCTCACGACCAACATTCACGTTCACGTACACATGTTCGCAAATAATAACAGATAACAAGGGCTAAAGAGCAGAAAAGCTGACTGCACTCTGGTAGTTCAAATTATGTTCCGCACGGTTTTCCGGTACAGCCAAAGGCCCAGAGCCAGGTAACCTATTTCACTTGACAACAGCGTCAGCAATCAGCACGTATGAGATGATCTACACCACATTTCGCCATAATAAGTTCTAGAAACGCTTGCTGTTAGAATAAGAAAAATTTTAATGCTAATTTATTGCACATTCTAGGGAAGTGTGGTTACCTTTTAAAATAACCGAGTGAGAGGGTTTTCAAGAAAATATTTTTCCTGTCAAAACTGAAGCATCCTCTGTATAAAAGAAAATATGAATATTAACTGCACATCATATATAACGATTCGTGATACCCAATTGTGGCACATTTGATGTCGTTTAAGAAGCAGAGAATTTTATTTCAATTTTATATACGCCAAAATATTTTTTAATTGAGCAAGAATAAGGATAGAAAAACGTTGAAAATCCTATGTGAATATTACATTAGACCCAACCAAAGATTACTGTTTCGTTTTTATGGTAATCTAATCTTTTATTTCCCGAAAAAACATGTTGGGTCTAATGTCGAATATTCACATACTTGATCAAAACATCGACATGTATACAAGAAAATGGTAGGTTTTCCTCTATGGTATTTTACTGACCATGGAAATGTACGGAGACACAAGCACGTGTCAAAATCGATATAATGTATTGTCCATATAGACGCCCAGTTATCATGTTTATAGTTGGATTTTTTTTTGTATAAAACACGCAGTTAACAATAATTGAGCGTTAATAATACACATAAATGTTTTTAGGCAAATAAAATTCCAAAATATGGTACGTTTTCTGCCTTTGCTTGTCACGTGGTAGGCCTATGTTGAAGTTGCGGTTATATCTTTAAATACGTTTCAAATGAATTCCAAGAAGACACGTGGCCGAGTGGTCTAAGGCGCTGGATTCATAGTGTGTCCAAAGCAGTCCGCCGCCGTGAGTTCGAACCCCGCCTCCGCCAAACTCTAATGAAGTAAAATTAAAATTAAAATTTTACTTTAAAAAAATTTCATATTGGGGAAATGTGACTGGCAGAATTTATGTATGGCGTGGAGTGGTGTGGAGATGATCCTACTTGACTTTCATGACAACTATGACACACGCCTATTGTTATTTAAATAACATGATCAATTGATTAAGGATGAATCTGGGATGAATTATCTATCCCGGTCGATCGATCGATAGATGAAAAACGTATATAAAAAAATACTTGATTCATTTTACCTAGACAGTCGTGGGGGTCCTTTCGAACGTTCCAATGAGTCAAATAGGGCCCAAACTTACGCTAGAGTGAACACGATAATGCGATTGATTTTCTTACACGTAAAAATACGGCCAATTCAGAGAGAAAATCTTGTTTCTCGTATAGGGCCTACTATAGACAATTTCTTTTTGTTGGCCGGCCGCTGAGCTACATCTTTTCACTAATTATAGATACTTCGTAACGTGTTCCCATGTTGAAAGTTGACAAGCTATTTCTACTTGCTTTAAAGAGAGCACAATTGAATGAAGACGATTTATTTGTGCTAGGATGGATTTCATTTAATAATAACTATTTTTTATTTTAATAATACCCCATACCTAACCAAGAACATAAGAAAATATTGTAAAGGCCATAAATATACGCACTCATGCATAGGGAGACAAACATGATAAAGTTAACCTGATCTTTTTGGAACATTTCACATGCATGCTGTTTGCCTCAATGCCTTCTCGGCAATCTCGGGCCTTAGGTCTATAATAATTTAAATTGTGAAACCGTAGAACGATCTGTTGGTCAGCATAGATATTGAATATAATTGAATCCCATCACATCAATTCAAAGCTACACCCTTTTTTGAAATACTGGTTACCAGCGACTTAAAATGAATAGTTATATCTGAGGATTAGACCAATCAAATAAAAAAATCACCCACCAGTAATAACAGAAACCATTTAATCACCATTCATTTCAGAAAAGTAAATTAAAGAACATTATTAAAAGTCCCTAAAAGTCCAATTAGATGAACAGTGCCCAATTTGCATAAATCCAAAATGGCCGCTTATGCAGGGGTGACATTTCAAAATTGTTGTTAAAAACCATACCAATGTATTCCTTTAGTCATAAGGATTCAGATTTGATTTATTTTTGCCAAAGGAACAATTTGAGACCAGTTGGATTAAAATTGGATCATATTTCCATTTGTCTATAACTCAAGAACTGTATGTCGGAGACTGATCAAATTATACCTTTTCTGAATCCTTATGATAAGAGCAAGACATTGGTATGCTTTTAAACCAGATTTGACCAACTTTGATATTTCACCCCTGCATAACACCTTTGCTTCCAATGGACATTTTATTGTGAAATGTCATTGTACAAGGAATACATTTAAAAAAAATTCCACATAGCCCCCGAATGAAAAGTACTTTTAAGTATTATCTTTGTAATCACTCAAAAAGCATTTTTTGTGAATTTTACATCCGAACTAAGTACTATTAAATTTTTATGAGCCTTTTTATTTTACATGTAAAGTTTATGGGGGTGATTGGCGGCAATATTGAAAAACCCTCATTTTGGGCCATTTTAAACACTAAAATGCCCATAAAAAAAAATAGCACTTAGTTCGGATGTAAAATTCACACACAATGCTACCTGAGTGAGTACAAACATAATTAAATACATTTCATTCGGGGGCTATAGCAAAAACAAAAAAATGTCCTATACCTTAATGGTTATGGAACAAAGGTGATAAGCGGCCATTTTGGGTTTATGCAAATTAGACACTGTTCCTCTACTTGGACCTTTGAGGACTTTTGATATTTTCTTTAATATACTTTTCTGAAATGAATGGTGATTAAATGGTTTCTGTTAGAATTACTGGTGGGCTAGGCCTTGATTTTCCTTAATTTGATATTTTTCTTTATTTTTAAAAACTAGATAAAATATCTAGGAGCCGTTTTTTAATTTTTTTTTTAGTTTTGACCAATTAAGCATTTTTGACCATTTTTGGTGCAAATTTTTCAAAGTTGGTCAAAATTCAAACAAATAAAAAAAAACGCATCCGAAATATTTTCATCTAGTTTTTAAATATTTATTTAAAAAAAATTTGGGCCCAAGAATTTTTTTGTTACGTTTAACGAAAAAGAAGTGGGTCAAAAACTGGTTTTTGGTATTTTGGGCCAAAAATGAGCATTTGGCCCAAAGTTGACCTTACAGATTCATTTATTAATTCTTTGCCATTCTAAATATGTATACTTTTATTTACTTTAGACCAACAATTTAGCAGTTATGAGGCCCGAAAGTTTCCATAATTCCTAGGTTAAGACCAACCTTAACCATTGCCTACGTCACATACACAGTCTAATAACTTAATGATTGAGGCATAGGCCTACATGAATTTTGAAAATTCGTTGATAATATGAATGTCAAAAAGACAATAACCTTCCTTGTTCCAATCTTGAAGTCTGAAAATATGAAAGTATAATTTGCACGTTGCTGTTAGGAATAGGAACATAAAACAGAGGATGGGCCAAATGCCAATATAATATATTCATTTTTGAAAACTTCTCCAGATATAGGCCTAAAAATAACATTTGATTTTAGGATATATTTCGAAAAGTTTTTACTTTGGCAAAAAGTCATGAAAGAAAAGTTGCTAAACACGGTCAGACCTTATTATTCGTAAAGCGATGAAAAAATATTCTTCCTTGTCTACTTTTATTCAATTTTGACCGATTTACAGCAAGATATCTGGGTCCAGCCGAATATTCCTAATGACTTGAAACTTTTGATGGGATAATCTATTTACAGTAAGGGGTGTTTGAACATTGTAATTATGCATATTGATCAGTGATGCCACCCTTTTTTCTTTGATCCTTTTACTAATTCACAATAATGGCGGTCTACTCAAATGCATTCAACAAAAGCATGTTTGCAATCTACCGCAAGAGGTCGTCTCACACGCATAACAAATACACTACGATCAAATGTGACGTGTCATGTCAAAAGGAGACACTTTTGGGCATGTTATCAATTTTGAGGTTTTTACATATCTTAGATATAGAGATATTTTGCTCCATAATGCCGTTTTCCCCAATGAAATCAGACATTCCTAAGCGAAGATATTGAGTTCGTAAGTTATGGTATTATAAAATGGAAATTGAGATATCGGCCTTTAAAAATATTATTGACAGTGTTGAGAGTAGGAATTACCTTGAAAAATGTCTCAAAAAATAGAAGATGCCAGTTATATTCCGGTCTGAAACTATCAGACAATAATTTAAACATTATTAAGGGAGGTGTTATGAGCGAACCGTGGTTTGGATTCCAGAGGGAGGGTGCCTGTAACAGGCACAGCCATCAGAAAATGAATTACTGAGATCGCGCGCCAAATAAACTTACTGCAGTAATTTTCCAAGTCTTTAAAAAAAATAGACATAGGTGGGAATCGAACCCGGCACCTTCCGGGTCTGAATCAACAGATAGTATCACTAAGCCAACTTCCTATCTGCAATAAAACCTGTGATATTAATTCTTGATAATGTTTAACGGAAAAATCAATACTAATGTACGATGTCATTCAAACTCTAATAGAAGTCCCACAACTAAAGTAGCAATCGATAAATCTGCTCACTCAATCATCAAATAATCAATCGATAAATAAATAAATAAATAAATAAATGTGTCCGTTCCCTCGAGCCCCAAAACGTCATTAAATAAATAAATAAAATAAAATAAAATAAATAAATAAATAAATAAATAAATAAATAAATAAATAAATAAATAAATAAATAAATAAATAAATAAATAAATAAATAAATAAATAAATAAATAAATAAATAAATAAATAAATTAATTAATTAATTAATTAATAAATAAATAAATAAATAAATAAATAAATAAAGAAATAAATAAATAAATTAATGTGTCCGTTCTCTCGAGCCCCAAAACATCATTAACTAAATATATATAAATAAATAAATAAATAAATAAATAAATAAATAATTAATACAAAAAGAAATTATAAATTAGTTCTTCTAGGACCTACGCTGGAAAAATAAATCAGCGCATAAGAAAAAGAAACAGACGCTCGGATTCGAACAAGCGACATGGAGAACAGCAACTAAGAAACCACAATGCCTTAGACCACTCGGCCATAGAAGCACACAGTCTTCTTCATGTCAAAAAATATATATTAACCTTTAACGTTGCGCAATATTGGCACATGACACGGGCACATGTCTGTGGGTAAAGATACTGCATGATAGAAAGGCGTGCAAAGGATCTATCCCTGAAGTTAATGGTCATTGACATGTAACCAATTTGTTTGTATACCAGCTACACTCAACGTATACAAAGAAATATATTATTAGGCGTTGACGCAATCATGAATGCCGGAAGTATAAAACCATAGTCGCCACTCGTGCACTTGTTTGAGTCCACAGGTATTCCGGAAACAGCATTCAACCCCGAATTCAGAGGTCGATTTTGGGTTGTTACATGCAAATACAAACTAATTATATCATGAAAAAACCCACCAAGAGGACTACGATACTTATTCAGAGCCAATCTACATTCTGTTATTTACAAAAGCCGACGGTCAAAGTAAAATTATAAAAGGAGCAAGACCAGCTATCAACGTTAAATCACGGTAAGCCTAAAATCGCATCGAAAACGCAAAAATGCAGTCACAAAATTTATAATATTACTAAATCACCACAACGAAATGTAACATAGGTATGCAGAAAAGAGTTGTATTAGCAATAACAAAGTATGTGCAAAAAGATTTGTCTTTGGCATGTCGCTTTCTTGAAATATCGCCAAAAATATGAAATTTTGGAAAAACGCCCCAAAATTTAAAACAAACACGAACCTTCCAAAATAAATATATATTAGCACTCGGCGGCCCAGTCACTACCTGTCGCTGTGATTTGGGGAAACTCGTTGCTTCCCTTCTCCAGATACCTGTACTTCAAGGTCGCTCATACCCCAGCCCTTAACATCACAAATTCGCAACAACCCCAAATTGTGAAAAAATCACCCCAGGCAGATTTTTGGCTATTTCTCCATTTACGATCCTGCCCAAAAGTGTCTCCTTTTGACATGACACGTCACAAATAGGTTGATGACAAATTATTTGATTGAATGGACTGCACTGTGCCATGATTTCGGTGAAGGACACCGGTTCAAATCCTTTGTTTGGAGCCAATCAATAATTTCAGTTGGTGCATTATAACAAATGATAGGGCAAGTTACTATGCGCCTGGAGTGTATTGTGAATTATACTCCTCACCAATAACATCAGAACATTCATAGGGCATACAATTTGTATTTTCTTGGAATTGGGCCAAGCCAAAAGCATGCACAGAACAAGATTCAAATACCGCGCCGAATTGTTGTAATTGGTTGAGGGATAGCTGGGATCACTGAGTTAATACACTAAGAATAAATATGCCAATTAGAAACACTGTCTGCATTTTATGAACTGAATTATATTTTTCATTTTTATAAAATGTTTTTGGTGAGGAGTATAATTAATTTACTATTCATCCAATCACTATCCAAAATCACAATACCTACAAATCTGTATAATGAGACCTTCCAAAATAGTGGTACCCAACTTTCTATCGGATTATTTTTAAAGTGTTACGAAAAACCTTCCAATTTCAATAGAATTTCTGGTAAACTCTCACTCAATGCTTTGGAAACAAAAAAATCCCGTTAGGTCTCAGCGAATGTTAACACTTTTCTTTCATGACTTTCTTTGAAAGTGGATATTTTTTCAAATAAGTAACAAAAACTGGGTGTCTAAGTTAATTGGACAGACAATAGTCTAGTTTCGAGTATAATCACTGAACAAACGGTAGCAGCTGTCATGATTGAACACAAATGCTCATAATATATATGATAGTTTTAAAATCTACGTACTGAACTCATATCATCTTTTCTTTCACAAATTCACAACTGACGTAATGTGACGTAGGGAGAACAATAGTATGCGGCAACATGATAAAAGGATGATATTAAGGATGAGTCACCCTTATTTCTTAGTTTTTACTAAACTGTAATAAACTGTTGCCGCAATATTACCTTCGCCATAAGCCTGAAACAGCTTTTAACTTGGGACACATATTTTAAAAAGTTCAACAAAATGCTGGTTAATAATATTATTTATTTAAATTTTAAATCAGAAATGGAATAATGACTCGGAGTAAACTTGAGGTTTGTTTTACTTTTTTAATGACATGTGCAAGTCGATATACACTGTGCTTTTAAGAACTTCGAATGATTGAATAGATAAAATTACAATTTTTATTCCAAGCACCAAAATAATTGTTAACATACGGTATAGCAAATAGGAAACATAAAAGAGTTTCATTTCGCCAGTTACATAACGTCTACTCGGAGCGCATTAATTTTGGTTCAAATAAGTCACTGACTTTGACACTGGATTATAAGCATGACTGCAATGTGTACTTGCAATGCCAATGCATTGGATATTTGACATTTCAGAAATGTAGCGGTGTCGTCGCTTATACAAATCTGATAGCAGTACATTTCAAGTCTAATCGAACTGCTCAGTGGCAGAAGTGGGTAAGTGCAATAGCTGCCATGTGTATACGACTACAATATACTGTGTGCAAGTCGTCAAATGTTCACAGGGCAGCTAGTGCACGTGCCTACTTGTGGCACTTAGCAGTCGATTTCACAAATGTCCGTTATCCTTGGCAATTGTTATCATAGTTCAGTATACAAGTGGCTGATTTGAAAAATCACTTAACAGGTTTGTGCTCCAAGGACTCTCAATGAAAACAATTTTAACTATTTTAGAATGGTCCAAGGACTATTTATGTTTAAAAGAAACTTATGAATCGGGTTGTTATATATATATATACATCTGGCCGCCTCTTTCCATTTTCGTTACAAAATATAGTAGGCCAAGCATTATACAAAGCAATAAAAATAGTGTGATCAGAGGTAGATCAAAAGTATACCAGTGATAAGAGGTAGTTCAACAAAAACTGTGATCAGTGGTAGTTCGTCAGTACCTTGATCGGAGGTAGGTCAACAATAACAGTAACCAAAGGAAGTGTAACAATAACTGTAGTCAGAGGAAGTTCAACAGTAACTGTGATCAGAGGTAGTTCAACGCTAACTGTGATTCAGAGGTAGTTCAACAGTAACTGTGATCAGAGGTAGTTCAACAGTAACTGCGATCAGAGAGGTAGTTCAACGCTAACTGTGATCAGAGGTAGTTCAACAGTAACTGTGATCAGATGTACCTATGATCAGAGAAAGTTCAACAGTACCTGTGTTCTCAGGTAGGTCAACAATATTTGTAACCAGAGGAAGTGTAACAGTAACTGTGATCAGAGGTAGTTCAACAGTGACTGTGACCAGAGGTATTTCAAACATTGTAAGTATCTGTGATCAGAGCTGGGTCAACAGTACCTGTAATATTAGAGTTAGTGCAACAATAACTGTAATCACAGTAATAAAAACTGAGCAGAGGTAGTACAACAATATCTGAAATCATGAGGTGTGTCATCAGTACCTGTGGTCACAGGTAGTTCAGTAACTGTGATCAGAGGTAGTTCAGTATAGTAGCTGTAATCAGAGGGTGATCAGCACGTTCATGCATCTTCAAATGACCCTACTTTGTGAAGACTTTATTACAAAATGTATACATAATGATAAGGCTTATCGTTGGTATATGCGTTCAATGTTATTGTAAGTGACCTGTGTGAAATCTTGGTTCAGAATTGACAGCTAAAATGCTTTTCATTGTATGAAAACGTTTATGTGCTTTCAAGATAGCTAACTATGGGAAGTATTTGTTACCAAATCTACACCGAAGGTTTTTGTTAGCATGAATACGTGCCTTCAAATTGTCTTAATGTGTAAAACCTTTATTACAAAATCAATATATAAGCGGCTTCTCTTTAGAATGAATAAGCTCATGCCCCTTCAAACTACCTGACTGTGTGAAGCCTTTGTTGCAAAATGTACATCTAAAAGGTTTCTCTCCAGTATGTATTCGTTCATGTCTTGTCAAGTCACCTGACTGTGTGAAGCCTTTATTACAAAATATACACCTAAAGGGCTTCTCTCCGGTATGTATTAGTTTATGTTTTTTCAAGCTATCTGACCGTGTAAAGCTTATATTGCAAAATGTACATTTTAAAGGCGTCTCATTAGTATGGATACGCTCATGTTTCTTCAAACTACCTGACTGCGTGAAGCCTTTGTTACAAAATGTACATCTAAATGGTTTCTCTCCAGTATGTATACGTTCATGGACCTTCAATTTACATGACGTTGTGAAGTCTTTGTTACAAATCGTACACTGAAAATGCTTCTCTTTAGAATGAATACGCTCATGTGTCTTCAAACTACCTGACTGTGTGAAGCCTTTGTTACAAAATATACATCTAAAAGGCTTCTCTCCATTATGTGTTCGTTCATGTCTCTTCAAGTCACCTGACTGTGTGAAGCCTTTGTTACAAAATGTACATCTAAAAGGGTTCTCTCCAGTATGTATTCGTTCATGTCTCTTCAAATTACCTGACTGTGTGAAGCCTTTGTAACAAAATGTACACCTAAAGGGATTCTCTCCAGTATGTATACGTTTATGGTTCTTCAAAATATCTGATGTTGTGAAGCCTTTGTTACAAAATAAACATCTAAAAGGCTTCTCTTTGGTATGAATACGCTCATGTTTCTTCAAATTACCTGGCTGTGTGAAGCATTTGTTGCAAACTGTACATCTAAATGGTTTCTCTCCAGTAT
Organism: Amphiura filiformis; assembly: GCF_039555335.1. Taxonomy (NCBI): domain Eukaryota; kingdom Metazoa; phylum Echinodermata; class Ophiuroidea; order Amphilepidida; family Amphiuridae; genus Amphiura; species Amphiura filiformis. Next base: position 70,076 of record NW_027305628.1, read on the forward strand.
GTATACGTTCATGGTTCTTCAAATGACCTAACTTTGTGAAGCCTTTGTTGCAAAACGTACACTTAAAAGTATTCTCTTTAGTATGAATACGTTCATGTTTCTTCAAATCATCTGAAGTTTTAGAACATTTGTTACAAAATGTACATTTAAAATGTTTTTCCTTCTTTAATCCTTTATCCATTGCATATGTTTTACCTCGACTCGTGGATGATTTTCCAGATGCGATAGAAGATGTTGAATCTTTGCCGTAATTCCTTGGTCGATTGATACGTGTACCATGAATAAGTTTACCCTGCCTATCATGTAGCTGTGTTTTGCATCTGGTCTTGAGTTTAGAAATAGTGAAAGCTTCCTTTGCATTCTTAACCATTGACGTCATGTTTTTCGTTTTGCTCTTGTAGTCATACCAGTAAGGACGAATTCCCACTTCATGGTGTCGTATATGGGACAAATAACGTAACACATTGTTGTAAAATCTCTGCCCGCAATACTTGCATACATGTGGCATTAAGTAGTCCCACTCACGTGGACGTCTATTTGCCATTGTCTGTAATGAAAACAAGCAAAAATTGCATGCGATTAGCGAAAGAATCTTGTTTTATTTCATTCATTTAGATCAATCCTGGTGGAAGTTTGTTGACTAAAAATCGATTATATTCAACCTCAAATCCACCAGATCTACCGATAAAAGTCGTACGTCTTTCGTTAACAAGCATTCATAAACAGATATGAATTATAACGAATACTTGATGCGTCAAAAAACAGAATTGAAATCGGTAAATGCATTGTGATATAGTGTCAATTTAAAGATGCTCGTAGATGGAATGAAATTCTGCCACAAATGGCTGTAATGACAAAATTGACACATTTCGAGATTTTGAAGGTATATTTGGACGCTTGCTTGAAAAAGCAGCGTTAATTTAAATATCACATGTTAAATGCCTATCTTTCCTGACTTCGTTACAGAAAACAAAATTAAAAAATCTATCATTTAATAATTATAATAAATAAACCAAATATACTATTTTAGCAATTTCGGCAAATCTGCAGACAAATTAAATCTCAAAAAATGACTAAGTTCAGCTAATTAATATGCAAAATTGATGCCAATAGAAAACCGTACATGATATAAAGGTGCGAGTTTTTTTGCACACATATGTATTCAAAGTTCTTTCAATTGATAACAAAAAATACACAAAAAGTAATTAATTATGCAAATTAGGTAATTACAGCTAATTATGTATTTATGATATTATTATGCAAATTAGGCATGAGTAATTTTAGGTTTTTTTTTTCAATATTTAATGAACGTCTGTTCATTCATCATAAATTTTTTAAGTATGATCCTTTTATGAGGTTGAATAAATGAACTGCAGTTAATTATTTAAAAACAATACAAAAAAATAAAAAGTTTGACATTTTGACGGTGTCTGGAATATAATTTTCATTTTTACTGTAAACATTGTATGTGTCACCATTACTCAAAGCCAAGTCCGAAAAGTAAAAATTAAAATTCAGTTGCAATGAGACTTTAAATTAACATTTTGTCATCTGGATTAACATGGGAGGACAATCGGTAAAAGGAACAGCCATTTTACTGTACCGCGTATACAAAAATAGTATGGTTTTGGACACACACAATGGCTTAGAGCTATTGTGGTTTGGAAAATTACTCCCTAAAAATATCATTGATTAATGTTTTGCTTCAACTGGTTTTAGGGAAGTGTTTCATTCGTTGTCGACGGAATTAATTTACATGCTAAGAAAGATTAGTATTTCAGCTAAATGGTAGTAGGTTCCTTTACTTTAACAGGCCTATATTTACTGATTTATGAGCGATCTTCAAAAATCCATAAAAACAGGCAGGAGCTCTTAAACTTTTTAATTTTTGAGGACCCGATGTTAGCCTCGGACAGGCTTCACACACCATATATTAAAAATTTGGATAAATGAAGCATATGAGGAAATTCATTTATCGACATGGATGTTTTTTAAAATTGGCCAAATTTGAAGCGCGCCCTTTTCAATTCACTGTTATGCTTGCATGCACAGTGTAGCAGAATTATTGTGCAGCCACTGTGACATACATGTACCTACTATTTCTTTTACACATGTGGACCAATTTATAGCGTCACACATCATTGCGTTCAGTCACAATGGTTTATTATGTAAAAAAGAGCCCGTTAAAGTTTCATATGATACAGAAAACTTTTCTGGGTCACAGATGGGTCACTTGACTCATTTGCAGTGAGTGATATCATTTGACACGCCTAACCAGATCAAATGACACGCGTACACGTAACTCAAGAGCTGTAGTTTTATTAATTTTATCATGGTTGTTAATTATATGTATTAAAATTATTAAAATTATTATTTTATTATAGTTTTATTAAAGTTGTATTAATTGTGGGTTTATTAGTACCCATATATAATAAGAGGCGTTGCATATGATTAACATTATTCACCTTTTAATGTATTTGTAATGATAAATAGAACATACTCCAACATTACATGTAATATCACCGATATCAACATGCAAAAAGTGTTGCAAATTTATAACCCAACGTGTTTATGTTGTAACCAGTTCTGCAACTCTTATTAATTTATTGTTTTATCCGTAAGTAGAGTGGTGTTGTGAAGTGTTTTGTGTTATCCGGCTTTTTTTTTAAATTTCAACGTAGGCCTCCAAATACCATACCAAACTATTCATGTTTATTGATAATATGTCTTGAATAAAATCAAAGCAATTATTAATTATTATTGTTATTAATGGGCTGTCTATAAAATTAATGTACTAAATCATCCGTGTTTATTTGTTTGCTTGTTTTGTTTGTTTTTAAATTAGTAATTAAGGTGTAAGCCTACTGTACAGTTAAAATATTATGCAAGAAGACATCAAAAGGTGTTCATCATTGCGTGTAAATCACTAAATCTACCACTCAAATTGGGCAACTCCTTATGAATTAAGCAACGCCCAATATAACAAAATATATATTTTCCCGGTACGTACTTTTTATTCGACGTGTAATACTTTTTGACATCACGAAAAGTATTATACATAAAATATTATATGTAACATATGGAGTCTGCAGACTGCCTTACACCAAGTTTCGTTAAAGCACAACAGGTATAAAAGGTGTTGTGTCACAAACCAAAAACAACATACATAAAAATTAGATCCTCAGATAATCTTATTCATCATCACCAACAGCATCAATTGGTACATCTTAAATTTCATATTTTGTTTACATTATCCGTAAACTTGAAAACAGAGATAGCTAAAAGCACAACAAAAAACATGGATAAGGTCCGAATCATGGATCTTATACAAACGTATTCAAGTGTAACTTGTGTTTTACACTCGGGTTTTATAATTGGTTTTATTTAAGCCAATGTAAGTTACTCACCATGCTCACCGCTCCGTGGCTTATTGAAGTAATTCCAAGAATATCTTGCCAATGAATTCTACTCACAATCAACGTACACCAAATGTCCGCAAATAATAACAGATAACAAGAAAGAGCATTAAAGCTGACTGCACTCTGGTAGTTCAAGTTTACTACACGGTTTTTCCGGCACAGTGAGCCAGAGCCAGCTAACTAACCTATTCCGCTTGTGACATAAATGGAATAATGGATTCACTCAGGTGAGAGGTGTTCCTACTTGACTTTCATGAAGACATCTATCATACACGCTTATTGTTATTTAAATATCATGATCAATTGAATTAGGATGAACTATCTATCCCGATCGATCGATCAATGTAAAACTTGCAGTTAGTTATCTGAGGATGTCGATCGATTCTGGAATATCTATTAAATAGGTCGAAAAATTGGTTCCATAACAATTGTATGCAAACTAAGAACTACCATTATATAGTGCAGTCAGCTGTGCTCTTTATCTCTAGTTGTCTGTTATAACATGCGAACATTTGGTGTATGTGTACGTTAATCGTAAGATTGGTCAAGATATTCTGTGAATTATTTCAATAAGCCACGGTGCGGTGCAGTGAGGATGGTGAGTAACTTACATTGGCTTTAAAACCAAAGATTATAAAACCCGAGTGTAAAACATATTGCACTTGAATAGATTTTACTGATGTGTACGATCCATGTTTAGGATCTTATCCATGCTGGGTTTTTTTGTTGTTGTTGCTTTTTTTGTTTTTTGCTTCAAGTGTTTTGTTTCCTAGTTTACGGATGATGAATTGTAAAAGATGTGAAATTTAAGATGTACCAATTGATCCTGACAAATTAATGATGATGAATAAGATCAACACAGCCAAGCCGGATCCAATTTTTATATGTTTGTTGTTGTTTTTGGTTTGTGACACAACACCTGTTCCGTGTTGTGCTTTAACGAAACTTGATGTAAGAGTATAATCGCATGGACTTTTTATTTTAAGTTGTATCATTTGATTTACAAATCATTAAATCATGATAAGAAAGGGAGGTACATGTACAATCCCAGCAAACACAAAAACGTTTTAAAAACGTTTTAAATAAGTTATATTTTGGCTTTTGGTTTAGGTAAAAACGTTTTAATAACATTAAAATGTCGGGTTATATAAAGGTCATGATAACATTTTAAAACGTTTTGTATGAAAACACACTACAACAATATTTTTTAATGTTTTCAAAAAATGTTATTGTAAACTATTTTGACAAACATTTTTCCCAAATATTGTGTCAATACTTAAATAACATTATGTTAAAATGTTTGAACCCAGCAAACACAGAAATGTTCTTAAAATGTTTTTTTCAAAACCTTTTAATAACATTTAAATGTCGGGTTATACAAAGGTCATGAAAACGTTTTTAAAACGTTATTGAAAATATTTTGGGCAAGCATTTTTCGCAAAATATTTTTTCAACTTCAAAATTCTGTTTAGAATGTTTTGTATTTAAAACTTTTCAAGAATGTTTTTGGAATGTTAAAGTTAAAACGTTTCTATACCCTTTATATAACCCGACATTTTACGTTTTCTGTAAAACATTTTTGTCTGCTGAGCAGTAGATTATAAAAAAAATTTTAAGGTTATTAAAACGTTTTATACTCTTAATATATCCTTTATATAACCCGACATTTAAACGTTTTCTGACAACCTTTTATAACCTTTTGCGAATGATGTCGAAAACGTTTTGTGTTTGCTGGGATGTTACCCTCGGGTGAATTTTAGGTGGCGGCATGTGCCTATCATTATGATCCTTTTCTTGAAATCGTATACCCGATGACCCTCTCTATAAACTTGATGTAAGAGTATTTTCGCACGGACTTGAGTCCCGTTTTTTAAAAGATGAAATTTATTTTAAGTTGTATCATTTGACTGATTACAAATTATTGACCATGGTAAGAAAGGGAGGTGCAATGTTACCCTCGGTGGAGGCATGTGTCTATCATTATTATCATACACTGCAAATTTTGAAGAACACGTGACGCGTCCGATAATACTTAAATTTAACACATCCAGAACGCCTTTATTCAAATGTAAGAGATACATGTAATGAACACCTAGAACGCCTTTATGTTGTGTTCAGCAGGTGTTTTCATGAAAAAAACATTAGTAAGCAGTGTTTACTATGCTTGGATTGAGTTTCATATTACGTGGCTCTCTATGTTACAACGAACACAAATTGCCTAGGTAGATTTAAATCTTATCACTTACATGTACCTTAGTGTAACGAACAGGGACTCGAATCATGGAGCTTAAGTTTATTAGTCTGATGCTCTACCGATTGAGCTAACAGGGATTCGAACCAGGGACCTTACGTTTATTAGTCTGATGCTCTACCGATTGAGCTAATGGGGATTCGAACCAGGGGCCTTATGTTCATTATTTATTAGTCTGATGCTCTACCGACTGAGCAAACGGGGTGTCTAAAAATCTTACTTATGATTGTATTCCTAAGTTATTATTTTTATGATTATAATTATACATTTGCATGTATTAGTGTTATTATTATTATTATTATTATTATTATTATTATTATTATTATTATTATTATTATTATTATTATTATTATTATTATTATTAATTTGTGTTATTATTTATTATTAAATATGAAAAGGTTTGACTACAAAAACGATTCTCTTATAAATGCATCTACTCACAGTTTCCAGCTCGATACACACGACTACATAAATATTTCCAGCACTAGCGAATCTAGTCTCCAAACAGTTTGTGTTATTCTACACGGTTGAGTGCATAGCATCATAAGAGCTGTGTGAAAATAGACATCTGTGATTGGTTTTTGCCAAAACCTAAAGTGTTTCCTTCGTCCAATCAGATTTTTTGGTATCGAACGAAAGCTAATATTTCCCCCTAAAAACAGTGTTTTACATTAGGTTAACAGATAACGCGATCCAATGTTATAGCAAGGCAAATAATGGTAAATCTGTTAAAAACTACCTATCCAATACATTATTAGACTAAAATGGAGGTTTTAAAAGTCAAAACCACAAGTGTTCCTTTCAATATTTTTTAAATTTTATGCCATTAAATGAAAAAAACATACTGATATTGGTCATATATTAGCTACATTAGAATGAGCAATACAATTAAACATGAGTTTAATAAGACTACCCAATCATTGTATGTATTTAAAAGAAAATATAAGTCATACCTGTTGTCATATTATCAGTAACTTATTTGTTTATTTTATACCTGTAACTTATAGTTAATTTGAATTTTCCTATATGCATCATCACTGCCTTCTCTTTAGTGTCTAGTTGCACATGTCCTGTCCTGTCCTGTCCTACTTACCCAGTCCTGTCCCGTGTTTGTAGTTGTCATGTTTTTGGTAGTTATTTAAGGTAGTAATCTATAATTATCATCATTTGCAACTTCTAGGGTGACCATACATTTCGAGTCTTGCTCTTTTTGGTCTCCCCACCGATGTTTTCCTTCCGTATTCTATTGTATGGTGAAAATAAACTGAAACTGAGCAATGGCCAATTCTCTTTAAATTGCAAATCCTGTGCAAAAAGTTACTGATTTCGCATGTTTTGTCATAATGGTTGTAAATTCAACGAACTATGACTTTGCTAAAGAGCGCTTAAAAATTGACCTGATATGTTTATTATGCCTATATTAGTGTTATTATTATACTGTCTGTTCAATTAGCTTAGATTCTTGAATTTTTAAGATATTTGAAAAAATACAAAATTGTGGTCAAAGTCATCAAAGAAAAGTGTTAGCACAGCCTTAGACCTAACGTGATTTATACTTTTCAAATTCTAAAGTTCAATTTAAAACCCCATTTCTTTTCAATTTTGGTCTTTTCCCGCGATATTTTTATAACAAGCCGTAGAACGTCGGGTACCATAAACTTTTTTGAATCAATCCATTTAGAGCAATGGGGACGAATGTCATAATGCGCTGAGATAGTATTTATTCGACCATCCGCATCAAGAAGTATTGTCCAGCAAAATAGCTATATTTGCCAGTATGCCTATTGTTTGAAATCCTACTGCTGAAACATTACGTTATTATTTTTGAACCAAGTCAGGCCCAGCTTATATAAATACATTCCTTGCGTATTTATTTATTTATTTATTTATTTATTTATTTATTTATTTATTTATTTATTTATTTATTTATTTATTTATTTATTTATTTATTTATTTATTTATTTTGCGAATGGGTCTGAGAAGGTGTAGGCCTATAGGCCTATTATAAAACTACACATTTATTTTCAATTTGTTATTTCGTTTTGTGTGTTGAATATATATACAAACTATGAGAAGGACATTTGGAAACAAAAGAACTTTTGTACAAGAAAATATTATTAAACAATCAGGTTACAGAAAACAATTCTTGTAAAGTCACTATATCTGAAAATGTCAAGCGAATGCTGATATTCTTGGGAAGGAATGATGGTATTAAACAAAACGCAATTTACATTGTAAACCAGTTGAAATAAGAACGAAATCCATAATTTTAATGTCATTGTTTAGGGAAAAAATAATGTTCAGAATAATGTTATGCATAAAACGTAATCGCGCCATATAATTTCGCGTAACAAAAACCGGTGGACCATCATCACCTATAGAACCTATCCAATAACCGGAACGGAATAACAATTGAAATGGCAGGACAGATTGGTGGACAGATTGTTTTGCTAAATTGGATAGGGTCTATGCCCTAAGTTGAGAATGGACCGTCCCACTCGATTTGTAAAAAGGTCGCGAACACTTTTGGTGGACCCAAGTAACTGCCTAAAATGAGGCAAAATTGAAAAGAAATGGGGTTTTAAATTGAACTTGTGAATTTGAAAAGTATAAATCACGTTAGGTCTAAGGCTGTGCTAACACTTTTCTTTGATGACTTTGACCGCTATTTTTAATTTTTTCAAATATCTTAAAAATTCAAGAATCTAAGCTTATTGAACAGACAGTAGTATACTGTTTACCAACATTGGTCAGATGTCGACATTCCGACCGTCATATTAAGGTTGGCAAAACAACGTTGGTCCAACCTCGACGTATCGACCATCATTTTAAGGTTGGCAAGCTATGTCGGCTCGACGTTGGCATACCGACAATCATTTAAGGTTGGCACAATAACGTTGGCATGCCGACCGCCATTTTAAGGTGGGCTGGCTAAGTTGGCTTGACGTAAGCGCACCAACCATTATATATGTGACTCCTCGCCACAACTGAGCCCGGATGTCGCCAATCATCATTTTTGAGATATTCAACCAAAATATTCTGCTTGAAATTAGCTTTAAAATGATGTATATCATGTCTATAGTACTTGACATTTAAGTAGTGAAAATCAATAAAACAGTCAATAAATCCTTTCTTTCCTATTGTTTATTGTTAAGTTCGATGGAGCATATCTCAATAGTGGCACTGGCGACATCCGGGCTCAGTTGTGGCGAGGAGTCACATATTAAAGGCTGGGGCAACAACGTTGGTCCAATGTTGGGTTTGCGTCAGCTTACCGATCGCGACCATCATGCCGACCATTGCCAACGTTGGGCCAACGAAGTCTTGCTATAAAGGGAAATAAAGCAAGCTTTTTGACATTTTCGACGACGTAGATAGTAATTCTTTCGCTAATCGTATGTACATTTTGCTTGTTTCCATTACAGACAATGACAAGTACAAGCCCGTGTGAGTGGGTCTACCTAATGCCACATGTGTGCAAGTATTGCGGGCAGAGATTTTACAACGATGCGTTACGATATTTGTCTCATAAAAGACACCATGAAATGGGAATTCGTCCTTACTGGTATGACTACAAGAGCAAATCGAGATATATTACGTCCATGGTTAAGAATGAAAAGGAAGGTTTCACTATTTCTAAACTCAAGACGAGATGCAAAACACAGCTACACGATAGACAGGGTAAAAATATTGATCGACCAAGGAATTACAACAAAGATTCAAACTCTTCTGTCGCATCAAAGGAATCATCCACTGGAAAGAAAACTTTTATGTGCACATTTTGCAATAAAAGCTTTACTTTGTTAGGTCACTTGAAGCGGCATGAACGTATACACAAGGAGAAGCCTTTTAGATGTACATTTTGCAACAAGGGCTTTACAATGTCTGGCAATTTAAAGAAACATGAACGTATTCATACTGGAGAGAAACCATTTAGATGTACATTTTGTAATAAAGGCTTCACACAGTCAGGTCACTTGAAGAACCATGAACGCATTCATACTGGAGATAAGCCTTTTAGATGTACAATTTGTAACAAAGGCTTCACAAGGTCAGGTCACTTGAAGAGACATGAACGAATACATACTGAAGAGAAGCCTTTTAAATGTACAATTTGCAGCAAATGCTTCACAACGTCAGGAAGTTTGAAGAAACATGAACGTATACACACTGGAGAGAACCCTTTTAAATGTACAGTTTGTAACAAAGGCTTCACACAGTCAGGTCACTTGAAGAGCCATGAACGAATACATACTAGAGAGAATCCTTTTAGGTGTACAATTTGTAACAAAGGCTTCACACAGTCAGGTGACTTGAAGAGACATGAACGAACACATACTGGAGAGAAGCCTTTTAGATGTATAACTTGCAACAAAGGCTTCACAACGTCAGGAAGTTTGAAGAAACATGAACGTATACATACTGGAGAGAAGCCTTTTAGGTGTGCATTTTGTAACAAAGGCTTCACACAGTCAGGTCAATTGAAGAGCCATGAACGAATACATACTGAAGAGAAGCCTTTTAGGTGTACATTTTGTTACAAAGGCTTCGCCCAGTCAGGTCACTTGAAGAGTCATGAACGAATACATACTGGAGAGAAGCCTTTTAGTTGTACATTTTGTTACAAGGGTTTCACAAGGTCATGTCACTTGAAGAGTCATGAACGAATACATACTAAACATGTTAAAGAGAAGCAAGTCAAATGAACTCAATCGATAAGTACGACTATGGTGTGAGAGGTTGCGGGTTCGAACCCTGGTGATGGTAAAGTACGTTTTCGTGGAAAACTGAGGTAACTTGAAATTCCCCTGGACAAGGAACTTACTGCTAATTGCCTCGTGACCTGTACGACACTCGGGGAGCTGATCCTGGATGCGATGGTTATTTGTGGTATGTCTAGGGTGTGCGCTCTTGAAGTAGAAAGTCTCTGTGTTGTTGTTAAATGGTTTATGGAATGATGTGGGCCGTAGTGATCAGCGATAACCTGTAAAGTGTGCTTAGGCGTGTGGATCAACATGTAGGCGTTGTGCCTGTGCGTAGCACACACCATAAATCACAGCGCTTTTTTAGAAGTTTTTTAATGTTGTTTTGTAATAAAAGTTGTACACACTAAAGATAATTTGAAGGCACATGAACGTATTCATACTAAGTGTAGATTTGGTAACAAATAAAGTCTACACAAAAAGTAACGCAGCTGTTATAAATACGCCTATAGCTTCAGAATTAATAATTGTTTCCACAATATTTCTGCATAGAAAAAAGGATGATTTATGTACGCGCATTTTGATACCCCATTGTCAAATGTTGTTCAATATTAACAACACAGTAGTGCCTTTGAAGAAAAATACCCGAATTTAAAAGTTGCAGTTTCCAGCGATCAATGGTTATTACGTAAGTATTGTGGCACGTAAAACCCTCATAGAGACCTTGCGAAATGAAGTTACTTTAACTTTAACTTTAACGTCTAGAGGATTATAGAGGATTATGTATTCAAAACCAAGGTGGTTTTGAATACATAATCCTCTATAATCCTCTATACGTTAAAGTTAAAGTTAAAGTAACTTCATTTCGCAAGGTCTCTATTATCTTCGCGCTGACTTCAAATCAATACAAATACATGTAATTGCAACTTATAAATTCGGGTATTTCTCTTTAAAAACATTGCTGTGTTGTTATTATTGAACGAAATTGATCAAATGGGGGTATGAAAATGGGCGTGTATCAATCATTTAAAAACAACCGGAACCAGAACAATTGTATCAATCACAATTATTAGTTCTGATGCTAAAGACGTATTTATAACAGCTGCGTTAATTTTTGTGCAGTGTTTACTTTACACAGTCAGGTATCTTGAAAGCACATACTGTCAATTCTGTTCCAAGATTTCCCACAAGTCACTTGCAGGAACATGAACGTTTATAAGAGCCCAATACGTAACAAAAGCCCAATACTTAACAAGTTGATACGTATTGGGTTCAACTTCTACCTAGAACAAAAAGTGGCAAAAAAGAAATCATCCCGCTCAATACGTAACAAAAATAAAATAGAATAAAAATTACTTTATCCATACTCCCTCCCTCTGTACTGGTTTTGTATTAGGCTTTGATACATTTTGTGTTACGTATTGGGCTCCGGTTGTTTTTAAAGCAAATTATGGATATTAGATGCATGTGTTTGTTATAGAATTACTTTATATTGACCCAGTAACTCATTTTGAGTCTTTCTAGAACAAATTATTTTACAGTGTTTTTTTCTCTAGACGTTATTTATTACGTATTGGGCTCTGGTTATTTTAAAAGCAAATTATGGAGATAATGTGCATGTTTTTGTTATAGAATTACTTTATATTGACTCAATAACTCATTTTGAGTCATTCTAAGTATAGAGTAAAAACACGTATTGGGCTCTGGTTATTTTAAAAGCAAATTATGGAGATAATGTGCATGTTTTTGTTATAGAATTACTTTATATTGACTCAATAACTCATTTTGAGTGTTTTTTTCTCTAGACTTAGATATTTTTTGTTACGTATTGGGCTCTGGTTATTTTTTTAAAGCAAATTATGGTTATTAGATGCATGATTTATATTGGCTCAGTACCTCATTTTGAGTCTTGTGAGTCTTTCTAGAAAAAAAAAAAAATGACAGTGTTTTTTTCTCTAGACTTAGAATTGTTTGTTACGTATTAGGCTCTGGTTATTTTTAAAGCAGGTGCATGTTTTTGTTGTATATATAATTACTTTTTGTTACGTATAGGGCTTTTGTTATTTTCAAAGCAAATCATGGTTATTAGGTGCATGTTTTTGTTATAGAATTACTTTATTGTGACTCTGTAACTCATTTTGAGTAATAATAATAATAAATTAATAAATTTAAATAAATTTATTATGATTTTGAGTAATTTTGAGTCTTTCTAGAAAAAAACATTGACAGTGTTTTTTCTCTAGATTTAGAATTTTTTGTTACGTATTAGGCTCTGATTACTTTTAAAGCAGGTGCATGTTTTTGTTGTATAATTACTTTTTGTTACATATAGGGCTTATGTTATTTTCAAAGCACATTATGGTTATTAGGTGCATGTTTTTGTTATAGAATTACTTTATTGTGACTCAGTAACTCATTTTGAGTCATTTTGAGTATTTCTATAACAAATAAGTGTTTTTACTCTATACTTAGAATGACTCAAAATGAGTTACTGGGTCAATATAAAGTAATTCTATAACAAAAATATGCACCTAATAACCATAATTTGCTTTAAAAATAACCAGATATAACCCCAATACGTAAAAAAAATATTGAGATCTTTTGAGACATATAGAAAATAGAAAATCAAAAGATTTATTAACTTTAGACTCGTAAAATAAGTCGAGTTCGTCATCTGCGGTGATTTGTTCACAAAAAGGTTAGTACTGATCGGAGATTGGTAAACAAAGCGAAAAAGTCAGGAAATGCTCTGTCTACCACTAGCCCTAACAGATTATCACACATTTGTTGAGTCGCATGATTGAATGTACCGAATGACTTCTTGAAGTGTCTTTGAGTATAAAGTAAATCATTCTATTTCCAAATCGAAAATTACATCAAAACTACAACAAATTTGATCGGTCAAGGTAAGTGAAAATTAAATTTGCTGTGAAATGAAGTAACCTTTCAGATTGCATAGACCATGTTATGAACAAATCGTGCATCATGTTAGTAAAGTTTGGTTAACAATATTCCTGACAGGTACCGTAGGTGTAGGAATATGACGTAAAAGACAAAAAACGCTTTACAGAATATGAATATGACAAAGACGTACTTTGAACTCCTATCCCAACTATGCCTTCGGTACCAACTCAATAGTTAATTTATAGTCTTCTGAAGTTTATAGATTTATGAACACTTTTGAGAAGATATCCAAAGTCAAGTACATCAATATCCTCATTCTCGTGGTATAAACAGCGCATGCATTCAAAGCCCTTCATTCAGAGTGTGTATAAAGCCTGTGTATAGAGTGAAAACAGACAGCCGCCAGCTATAAGCGAATAGCCGCCAGTCATACATTTTCTGTTCATCTTTATAATAACGTAATGTAAAAATAATTTTTTGTGGGTTAAGCACCTTCTGGATCGTCATACAAGTAGTGCTTAACATTAAAAAATAATAAAACGAATTTGTTTCCTGGTTTATGTTGAAGAGTTGAAGTTATGTTGATATCAATTACAGTTTTTCCGTTTTCATTTTATTGATTGCGATAAAACAGGTTAATAATACAGAACATTGTCATGATTGTGTGTGCATTTTAATTTTGATTTCATGTTTTCTATGTTTTCTATCGTAATCTTTGTATACCCCTTGTAGACCTTTTGACTTTGAACGTGTTGACCCCGATTCTTTCTTGAATTTTGTGCACGGTCGCTGACCATTTGGGAGCGCTGCCCTTCGTGAACCCTACTCTGTTAGTGATGCGTCTGACCTTGGTGCCCGGAGTGAGAGCGAGTTTGTCAACGCGATCGGCTGCTCTCATCGCTCTGGCTCGGTCTTCTAATCAATGTTCAGGAGTGTCCTTCTCTTTCTGGTATAAGCCTATAGCTTAACCATTGCCTACGTCACACACACCCTCGCATAACTTGATTCATAATTAAGGCATAGGTCTACATGAATCTTTAATTTTTGAAGATTCATTGATAATAATAATGTCAAAAAGACAATAGCCTTGGTCCAATATTTGAAGTATGTTACTGTAAAGAAATAGGAACATAAAAAGGGATGGGCCAAATACTAATATTATATATTTATTTTTGAAAACTTCTTCAGATATAGGCATATAAAACAACACAACCTGCACAATCTTGCAGTGTCATTTTCCTAGTCAACGTGTAGTTTCGAGTATAATCACTGCACAAACGGTAGCAGCTGTCATGATTGAACACAACTGCTCATATGTGACCGTCCACGGCGAATGAGCCGTAAATTCCTCCCCCGGTCAATTTTGTTTTATTTCGTGTTTAAAAAATAAACATCATAAACTTAAAAATGGTATATCAGTTGACTTCAAACGATATCCAGAAGCGGAGTTATGGTTAGTTAAACTTTGCTCCTTCAACAAAATTATAGCTTTTTTCGTTTCTATGTGTGTCTCTTTTTCCACATTGCTTGCAATAAATATCAAACAGTCATAATTGGCGGTCATTTCAAATCATCCCCAAGTCAACGAGGTTTAAGAAGGTTCTCTCATTGTTAATTGTTGGTTATGCAGCGAAACGAAAGGAAACGAAAGGAAACAATGGTATGTGTACCATTGTTCACGAAATGAGACAATGGCGTGCTTTTTGTAAACCAGCATTCTTGAAAATGAGCAACATAATGATTGTTGACTTAACACGGTTTGGAAATAATTTCTTCATATTTTTGGTGTTATCTGTCGTTTACATATCCTTCCTAAAACACAAAAGTACGACCCTCTCCAAACACCTAAATTAGCTAAAAATTTAGGACATGTTACAAAACTATATTGTCTAGAATTTTAGAAGAGTACTTTTAATATTGGCCGGTTATTTTTCACACAGCGACGTTAACTAAGCAATGTACTATTACCTATAACATTAACTAAAACACCAAAGTACGAATATTTCCAAACATCTAAATTAGCTAAAAATTTAGGACATGTTAAAAACTATATTTTCTAGAACTTTAGAAGAGTACTTTTAATATTGGCCGGTTATTTTTCACACAGCGACGTTAACTAGTCATATCCCCATACTTATAACGTAGGGCTATTTGTAGAGGTCACGCGTCAATGGGAAAGAGCACTGTGTATTGTGTATAGGAAAACGGACAGTAACTGCAGTATGCCTTAGTGTACCTACCGGAAATCGAACCAATTCAATGAACTATGACTTTGATAAGGGAGCGCTTACAAATTGATATGATATGTTTATTAGGCTTAGTAGTGTTATTATTATCAACATTGGTCAGATGTCGGCATTCCGATCGCCACATTAATGTTGACACAACCACATTAGTACAACCTCGGCGTATCGACCATCATTTTAAGGTTAGCAAGCTATGTTGGCTCGACGTTGGCATACCGACCATCATTTAAGGTTGGCACAACAAAGTTGGCTCAACGTTGGCATGCCGACCGCCATTTTAAGGTTGGCTGGCGAAGTTAGCTTGACGTTACCATACCAGCCATTGGGCCAACAAAGTCTTACTATATATGGAAATAAAATAAGCCTATTTGACGTTTTCAAAGACGTAGATGGTATTAATCCCCCGATTAATCCTTTTTGCTTGTTTCCATTACAGACAATGGCAAGTACACGCCCACATGAGTGGGTCTACTTAATGCCGCATGTATTCAAGTATTGCGGGCAGAGATTTTACAACGAT
This sequence comes from Amphiura filiformis, assembly GCF_039555335.1. Classification (NCBI taxonomy): domain Eukaryota; kingdom Metazoa; phylum Echinodermata; class Ophiuroidea; order Amphilepidida; family Amphiuridae; genus Amphiura; species Amphiura filiformis. The sequence continues at coordinate 86,119 of NW_027305628.1, forward strand.
GCGTTACGATATTTGTCTCATAAAAGACACCATGAAATGGGAATTCGTCCTTACTGGTATGACTACAAGCGCAAAACGAGACACATTTCGTCCATGGTTACGAATGAAAAGGAAGTTTTCATTATTTCTAAACTCAAGACGAGATGCAAAACACAGCTACATGATAGGCGGGATAAAATATTGATCGACAAGGAATAACGACAAAGATTCAAACTCTTCTGTCGCATCAAGGGAATCATCCACTGGAGAGAAAGCTTTTATCTGTACATTTTGCAATAAAAGCTTTACTTTGTTAGGCCACTTGAAGCGGCATGAACGTATACACAAGGAGAAGCCTTTTAGATGTACATTTTGCAACAAGGGTTTTACAAGGTCGGGAAGTTTGAAGAGACATGAACGTATTCATACTAAAGAGAAGCCTTTTAGATGTACATTTTGCAACAAAGGCTTCACAACGTCAGGTCACTTGAAGAGCCATGAACGAATACATACTGAAGAGAAGCCTTTTAGGTGTACATTTTATAGCCAAGCAGGTCACTTGAAGAGACATGAAAGAATACATACTAAAGAGAAGCCTTTTAGGTGTACATTTTGTAACAAGGGTTTCACAAGGTGATGTCACTTGAAGAGACATGAACGAATACATACTGGAGAGAAGCCTTTTAGATGTCCATTTTGTAACAAAGGTTTTAAACAGTCAGGTGACTTGAAGAGACATGAACGAACACATATTGAAGAGAATCCTTTTAGATGTCCACTTTGTAACAAAGGTTTCAAACAGTCAGGTGACTTGAAGAGACATGAACGAATACATACTGGAGAGAAGCCTTTTAGGTGTACATTTTGTAACAAGGGTTTCACAAGGTCATGTCACTTGAAGAGACATGAACGAATACATACTGAAGAGAATCCTTTTAGATGTCCATTTTGTAACAAAGGCTTCAAACAGTCAGGTGACTTGAAGAGACATGAACGAATACATACTGGAGAGAAGCCTTTTAGATGTATAATTTGCAACAAAGGCTTCACAACGTCAGGAAGTTTGAAGAAACATGAACGTATACATACTGGAGAGAACCCTTTTAGATGTACAGTTTGTAACAAAAGCTTTGCACAGTCAAGTAATTTGAAGAGACATGAACGAATACATACTGAAGAGAAGCCTTTTAAGTGTACATTTTGTAATAAAGGCTTCACACAGTCAGGTCACTTGAAGAGACATGAAAGAATACATACTAAAGAGAAGCCTTTTAGGTATACATTTTGTAACAAGGGTTTCACAAGGTTATATCACTTGAAGAGACATGAACGAATACACACTAAAGAGAAGCAAGTCAAATGAACTCAATTAATAAGTACGACTATGGTGTGAGAGGTTGCGGATTCGAACCTAGTTATGGTAAGTACGCTTTCGTGGAAAACTGAGTTAACTTGAAATTACCCTGGACAAGGAACTTACTGCTAATTGTCTCATGACCTGTACGACACTCGGGGAGGTGATCATGGATGCGATGGTTATTTGTGGTATGTCTAGGGTGTCCTCTTGAAGTAGAAAGTCCCTGTGTTGTTGTTAAATGGATTATGGAATGATGTGGGCCGTAGTGATCAGCGTCAATTACAGCGCTTTTTTAGAAGTCATTTAATGTTGTTTTGTAATAAAAGTGGTAACAAATACTTCACACAGTCAGGTATCTTGAAAGCACATATTGTCAATTCTGTTCCAAGATTTCCCACAAGTCACTTGTGTGAACATGACCGTTTAACCACACGAACATTTGTAGGAGCCCAATACGTAACAAAAGCCCAATACGTAACAAGTTGATACATATTGGGTGCAACTTCTTCTACCTAGAACAAAAAGTGGGAAAAAGAAATTATCCCGCCCAATACGTAACAAAACTAAAATCAAATTAAAATTACTTTATCCATACTCCCTCTCTCTGTACTGGGTTTGTTACGTATTGGGCTCTATACATTTTTGTTACGTATTGGGCTCCGGTTGTTTTTAAAGCAAATTATGGATATTAGGTGCATGTGTTTGTTATAGAATTACTTTATATTGACCCAGTAACTCATTTTGAGTCTTTCTAGAACAAATTATTTTACAGTGTTTTTTCTCTAGACTTTATTTATTACGTATTGGGCTCTGGTTATTTTAAAAGCAAATTATGGAGATAAGGTGCATGTTTTTGTTATAGAATTACTTTATATTGACTCAATAACTCATTTTGAGTGTTTTTTTCTCTAGACTTAGATATTTTTTGTTACGTATTGGGCTCTGGTTATTTTTTAAAGCAAATTATGGTTATTAGGTGCATGATTTATATTGGCTCAGTACCTCATTTTGAGTCTTGTGACAGTGTTTTTTCTCTAGACTTAGAATTTTTTGTTACGTATTGGGCTCTGGTTATTTTAAAAGCAAATTATGGAGATAAGGGGCATGTTTTTGTTATAGAATTACTTTATGTTAACTCAATAACTAATTTTGAGTGTTTTTTTTTCTCTAGACTTAGATATTTTTTGTTACGTATTGGGCTCTGGTTATTTTTTAAAGCAAATTATGGTTATTAGGTGCATGATTTATATTGGCTCAGTACATCATTTTGAGTCTTGTGACAGTGTTTTTTCTCTAGACTTAGAATGTTTTGTTACGTATTGGGCTCTGGTTATTTTAAAAGCAAATTATGGAGATAAGGTGCATGTTTTTGTTATAGAATTACTTTATGTTGACTCAATAACTCATTTTGAGCGTTTTTTTCTCTAGACTTAGATATTTTTTGTTACGTATTGGGCTCTAGTTATTTTTTAAAGCAAATTATGGTTATTAGGTGCATGATTTATATTGGCTCAGTACCTCATTTTGAGTCTTGTGACAGTGTTTTTTCTCTAGACTTAGAATTTTTTGTTACGTATTGGGCTCTGGTTATTTTTAAAGCAGGTGCATGTTTTTGTTGTATAATTACTTTTTTTGTTACGTATAGGGTTTTCGTTATTTTTAAAGTAAATTATGGTTATTAGTTGCATGGTTTTGTTATAGAATGACTTAATTGTGACTCAGTAACTCATTTTGAGTCATTTTGAGTCTTTCTATAAAATATTTACAGTGTTTTTTCTATATACTTAGAATGACTCAAAATAAGTTACTGGGTCAATATAAAGTAATAATTCTATAACAAAAACATGGACCTAATAACCATTAATTTGCTTTAAAACTAACCAGACGCCAATACGTAAAAAATATATTTAGATCTTTTGAGACATATAGAAAATAGAAAATCAAAAGATTTAGTAACTTTAAACTCGTAAAATAAGTCGCGTTCGTCGTCTGCGGTGATTTGTTCACAAAAAGGTTAGAATTTATCGGAGATTGGTAAAAAAAGCGAAAATGGCAGTAAATGCTCTGCCTGGCACTATAGCCCTGCCATCACACATTTGTTGAGTAGCATGATTGAATGTACCGAATGACTTCTTGAAGTGTCTTTGAGTATAAAGTAAATCATTCTATTTCCAAATCGAAAATTACATCAAAACTACAACAAATTTGATCGGTCAAGGTAGGTTAAAATTTAATTTGCTGTGAAATGAAGTAACCTTTCAGATTGCATAGACCATGTTATGAACAAATCGTGCATCATGTTAGTAAAGTTTGGTTAACAATATTCCTGACAGGTACCGTAGGTGTAGGAATATGACGTAAAAGACAAAAAACGCTTTACAGAATATATATGAATATGACAAAGACGTACTTTGAACTCCTATCCCAACTATGCCTTCGGTACCAACTCAATAGTTAATTTATAGTCTTCTGAAGTTTATAGATTTATGAACACTTTATAGAAGATTTCCAAAGTCAAGTACATCAATCCCCACACTCGTGGTACAAACAGTACATACATTCAAAGCACTTCATTCAGAGTGTGTATAAAGCCTGTGTATAGAGTGAAAACAGACAGCCGCCAGCCATAAGTGAATTGCCGCCAGTCATACTTTCTCTGTTTATGTTCATGAAAGTTCATCTGTGTTGGTATAAATCATGATTTTGATTTAAACTTTTGATCCAAACACAATGAAATAATTCCTACCTCCGAATTTTCAGATGGTACTCAATCTTTCATCTTTCAAAGAAGCAGTTCACATCAAAGCCAACCAACCATCTCTCAACAAAGATGGGGGCCGGTTCAAGCTTTCAGGAGTCTACGAGTCTGTTATCAGGTCAAAGGTCAAGAAAATCTCGACCTGATACAGTCACTCACTCGCTGATGAAAGATGGAGTACCATCTGAAAATTTTGAGGTAGGAATTATTTCCTTGTGTTTGGATCAAAAGTTTAAATCAAAATCTTTTTCTGTTTATCTTTATAATAACGTATTCTAAAACTCTTATGTAAGTTAAAATAATTTTTTTGTAGGTTAAACATACTCTGGATCGTCATACAAGTAGTGCTTAATATTCAAGAAAAAATAAACGATTTTGCTTCCTGGTTTGTGATGAAGAGTAATGTTGATATCGATTACAGTTTTTCCGTTTTCATTTCATTGATTGCGATAAACAGGTTAATAAAACAAAACATTCAGTGTGCATTTTTAATTTGCATTTCATGTTTTGTGTTTGATATTCCTGTTGAACCCTTCGATGTTTTCTTCTCATTATAAAACGTGTTTTATTTTGTTTTGAAGCTTTTTGAAGTCCCAAGGCAAGTCAGGGACCTCAAATATGAATAAAATATTTATCCTGAGTAAGCAGTTGGATAATCGTACATATACCCCTTCGTACCTACTGTGTACAATTGAATATACGAATACAAAACCCACCCAGTCCATACTGTGGCCAAATTGAGTTAAGCATGGGAAATTGTTGCTATACATAGGCATGTCATATGTATGAAAAAACAACTCAAATTCATCCTCTGTGTCTATTGAGCATGTGAAAAATAGCATGTATGGAGGAACCACCCAAGTCCATGATTTGTGTCTTGTAACACATGGATTGAAATCCAGTATGTATAAAAGTCCGTTTGTAACACATTCATTGCTGGAGAGTGACTTTTGAACAAAAAAATGGGTTTAATACAGGAAAGTTTGTGGTTTATATTACATGGCAGAATGTTTATCAACATTATACATACCTGTGTGCTTTATTTTGTATTATCTTACTAGTGGTAATCTCATTCCAACATTGTTTTCTTTGTATATGATTCAAAAAACACCCAAGTCCAGAATTTAAAATGAACCCCACGAAGTCCCTGAAAATGCTAATCGTCATACTTAATACAGTTTAACCCACTCATTTGCAAGTAAAACTTACCATATTGACCAGGTAAATATAAGTGAAGGATACACAGGTTTTTCTCTCAAAATCACGTCCCATGGACTTGGGTGGGTTTTGTATTCATGTATTCAATTGTACACATGGACTTCTATTGCTCCCTGTATACCAGGGGAAACGTATTACTGCAAACAAATACCATGTGCACAATTGTGTATTGATATGCTATCCTCCAGTGCAGAGCGCCCTCGCCTAACTGAATGTCACGTTTCATAATCTAAGAGGGCATCACCCACTACAGCACGTTGCCAGAAGACATGTACTTTCCCTTTTTAATTTTATATGAAATATCATTGTGGACAAGCTAAATTCTAGTCATGGGGTTAGTGTAAGACCTGTAGAAAACATGGAACACTATTTTTGATCAAATGCTTCAAACATATGTGGTGTAGAATTTTTTTAAATGGTGTGTACAATTGTACACAGTGTGTCTCACCTTGTAAATATATTGTGTTCAGTTGTACACAGTACAGTGGGACTAATCTTATCAATATATAGGAGTTATTTAGTATACTTTCTACATCATTATAAATAATTTTTAACTCTTTTGTTAATACTTCCATTCAGTTTATACCTTCAGCTCTGGATACATTTTTTGGCAAAACCACTCTGTAGGCCTATTATTACAGAGATTGTTAGGAGTAACTGGTCGGTGATGGGACCGAAAATGGATCGTGAAGAGTGGAGTAACAAAATTAGTCTCAGAAATCAAGTTTATTAAGTGTGATGTCTTTCTCGATCTCTCCAAAGACAAGAACTGTTTATTAGCATTTTATACGAAATTAATGACAGTTAAGAGTCCACAGATACGGACGTATGAAGACAACATGAAAAAGAAACAAAGGGTTAAAGTTTGTTGCTTCACAAATGAAATGTTACCAAGTTTTACTGCCATTACTTAGTCATAAGTGTACAATTGTACATATGCCTTAATTTGCATAATTGATGAGGTAATTTTAGTTTTTTTTAGTTATTCACAAATTACTCTTCAAAATAGTTATAATAAGCATAAAAAATATTTTTTTGATCGAGCCAGGCTTCCTTCGTGTCCGAAGGGGCTATCTTATAGTTTGTAGCTGAGATTTAAGAGATGGATAATTGCAATATCCTGGCACGTAAGATAACAGAGATGTGATGATGGAGGTAGAACTTTTTGAATGACCCTCGTAATTATACGTTCATAAAAATCTACAAATCAAAACCAGATTATTTACTAAATTATTCTTTTATATTCCACATCTTTAGGTCGTTTGTTTTAATAGAAAAAAGTTTGCCTTGACGACGTGATGTTGGAAGTACATGATGTATAGAATGTGGATTCATGTGGTGATGTGACAAATATAAAGTCTGAAAAAAAGGTAACGCAACTGTTATAAATAAGCCTATAGCTTCAGAACTAATTATTGTTTCCACAATAATTCTACATAGAACAAAGGGTGATTTATTTACGCGTATTTTGATACCCCACTTGTCTGATGTCGTTCAATATTAACAACATAGTTAGTGCTTTTAAAGAAAAACACCGAATTTAAAAGTTGCAGTTTACAGTAATCAATGGTCATTACGCAAGAATTGTGGCACGTAACTCTCAATTTATCTTCGCGCTGACTTCAAATCAATACAAATAGCGGCAACCTTTAGATTTGGGTATTTTTCTTTTAAAACACTGCTACGTTGTTAATATTGAACGAAATTGGAGTATCAAAATGCGTGTAAATAAATCATCCTTCATTCTATATTGAAATATTGTGAACAAAATTATTAGTTCTGACGCTATATGCGTATATATAACAGCTGCGTAACTTTTTGTGCAGTCTTTAGTAACAATTCGATTTCAAGTACACGTTTTAAAATCAACACACTGAACTCGTATCATCTTTTCTTTAATGCAAATTCACAAATGACGTAATGTGACGAAGGGAGAACAATGGTATGTGACAACATGATAAAAGAACGATTCACCCTTATTACATTTATTATTAGAAACAAACTGTTGCCGCAATATTACCCCTGTCATAAGCCTGAAACAGCTTTTAATTTGCGACACATATTTCAAACTATTATACTTGGTATGCGACAATATGATAAGAGGGATTCGCCCTTATTCATGTTATTATTTGTATTATTCGAAATAAAATGTTGCCGCAATTTTACCCCCGTAATAAGCCTGAAACAGCTTTTAATTTTAAAAGTTCGACAGAATGCTGGTGAATGATATTATTTTTAAAAATTTTAAGTCAGAAATGGAATAATGGCTTGTAAACTTGAGGTTTGTTTTACTTCTTTAACGACGTGTGCAAGATATAAGAACTTTGAATGATTGAATAGATAAAATTACAATTTTTATTCCAAGCTCCAAAATAATTGTTTTTAAATTAATTTATAGAAAAATAAGTTTAATATTAGAGTTAACATACCAAATAGTAAACATCAAACAGCTTCATTTCACCAGATACATAACGGCTGCTTAGAGGACATTAATATTTTTTTCGGTCGCTGTCTTGGACACTGGACTATAAGCATTGTATGACTGCAATGCATTTGTCATTTCAGAAACGTAGCGGTGCCGTTGCTTAATAAAAAGTCTGATCAGATATTTCGACTATTTAGTGCCAAAAGTGGGTAAATGCAATAGCCGCCAAAGGAGTACAGTATACTGTGTGCAAATTGCCAAATGTTCACAGGGCAACTATTGCACGTACACGCACGTCTGGCACTGAGCAGTCGATTTCAGAAATGTCCGTTACCCATGGCAATTATGCTCATAGTTCAGTTTGCAAGTGGCTGATTTGAAAAAGCACTCTCAACAGGTTTGTGCTCCAAGGACTCTCAGTGAAAACAATTCGGACTAATTTATGTTTAAAAGAAACCTATGAATCGGGTTGGTAAATATACATCTGGCCGCCTCTTTCCATTTTCGTTACAAAATATAGTAGGCCTAAGCATTATACGAAGCAATAAAAATACTGTGATCAGAGGTAGATCAAAAGTATACCTGTGATAAAAAGTAGTTCAACAAAAACTGTGATCAGAGGTAGTTCAACAGTACCTGTGCTCAGAGGTAGTTCAACAGTAACTGTGATCAGAGGTAGTTCAACAGTAACTGTGATCAGAGGTAGTACATCAGTACCTATGATCAGAGAAAGTTCTTTAGTACTCGTGTTCACATGTAGGTCAACAATTTTGTAACCGGAGGAAGTGTAACATTAACTGTGATATAAGAGGTAGTTTATCGGTACCTGTGATCAAAGGTAGTTCAACATTAACTGTGATATAACAGGTAGTTCAACAGTGACTGTGATTAAGAGGTAGTTCAACAGTGACTGTGATTAAGAGGTAGTTCAACAGTGACTGTGATTAAGAGATAGTTCATACATTGTAAGTACCTGTGATCAGAGGTGGGTCAACAGTAGAGACCAGAGTATCTTTGATATGAGAGTTAGTGCAAATCACAGTAATAATAACTGATCAGAGGTAGTGCAACAATAACTGTAATCAGAGATTATGTCATCAGTACCTGTGATCAGCAGTAGTTCAGTAACTGTGATCAGAGGTAGAACATTCAGCAGTAGCTGTAACCAGAGGGTGATCAGCACATTCATACTTTCATGCTTTTTCAAATGACATGACTTTGTGAAGACTTTATTACAAAATGTATACCCGATAAGGTTTATCATTGGTGTGGATATACGTTCATGTTCATGTAACCTGTGTGAAATCTTGGTTCAGAATTGACAGCTAAAATGCTTCTCGTTGGTATGAAAACGTTTATGTGCTTTCAAGATACCTAACTGTGTGAAGTATTTGTTACCATGATCTGCACTGACCCACATGCTGAAAGTTTTTTTGTTAGTGTGAACATGTTCACGTGCCTTCAAATTGTCTTAGTGTGTACAACTTTGATTACAAAATCAATATTTAAACGACTTCTCTTTGGTATGTACACCTTCATGTCTTTTCAATTGACCTGATTCTTTAAAGTCTTTGTTACAAAATGCACATTTAAAAGGCTTCTCTCCAGTATGCATACGTTCATGCTTTTTCAAATTACCTGACGTTGTGAAGCCTTTGTTACAAAATTGACATCTAAAAGGCTTCTCTCCAGTATGTATTCGTTCATGTCTCTTCAAGTGACCTGACTGTGTGAAGCCTTTGTTGCAAAATGTACATATAAAAGGCTTCTCTCCAGTATGTATTCGTTCATGTGTCTTCAATTCACCCGACTGTGTGAAGCATTTGTTACAAAATGGACATCTAAAAGGCTTCTCACCAGTATGTATTCGTTCATGGACCTTCAAAAAACCTGATGTTGTAAAGACTTTGTTACAAAACATACACTTAAAAGGCTTCTCTTTAGAATGAATACCCTCATGTGTCTTCAAATTACCTGACTGGGTGAAGCCTTTGTTACAAAATAAACAGCTAAATAGCTTCTCCTTAGTGCGTATACGTGCATGTGTCTTTAAACTAATTGACGTTGTAAAGCCTTTGTTACAAAATGTACACCTAAATGGTTTCTCTTCAGTATGTATTCGTTCATGTCTCTTCAAGTGAGTTGACTGCGTGAATCCTTTATTACAAAATGTACATTTAAAAGGATTCTCTCCAGTGTGTATTCGTTCATGACTCTTCAAGTCACCTGACGTGGTGAAGCCTTTGTTACAAAATGTACACCTAAATGGTTTCTCTCCAGTATGTATTCGTTCATGGACCTTCAAACTACCAGATGTTGTGAAGCCTTTGTTACAAAACGAACACTTAAAAGGCTTCTCTTTAGAATGAATACGCCCATGTGTCTTTAAATTACCTAATGTTGTGAAGCCTTTGTTACAAAATGAACACTTAAAAGGCTTCTCTTTGGAATGAATACGCTCATGTGTCTTTAAATTACCTGACTGTGTGAAGCATTTGTTACAAAACGAACACTTAAAAGGCTTCTCTTTAGAATGAATACCCTCATGTGTCTTTAAATTACCTGACTGTGTGAAGCCTTTGTTACAAAATAAACATCTAAAAAGCTTCTCCTTAGTGTGTATACGTGCATGTGTCTTTAAGTTAATTGACGTTGTAAAGCCTTTGTTACAAAATGTACACCTAAATAGTTTCTCTCCAGTATGTATACGTTCATGGACCTTCAAACTACCTGACGTTGTGAAGCCTTTGTTACAAAACGTACACTTAAAAGGCTTCTCTTTAGTATGAATGCGTTCATGGTTCTTCAAATCACCTGAAGTTGTGCAACATTTGTTACAAAATATACATTTAAGATGTTTTTCCTTGTTTAATCCTGTATCCATTTTCGTAGACGATTCCCCTGATGCGGCAGAAGACTTTGTAGGTTTGTAGTAATTCCTTGGTCGATTGATACGTTTACCATGAATCAGTTTACACTGCCTATCATGTAGCTGTTTTTCGCATCTCGTCTTGAGTCTAGAAATAGTGAAACCTTCCTTTGCATTTTTAACCATGGACGTCATGTTTCTGGTTTTGCTCTTGTAGTCATACCAGTAAGGACGAATTCCCATTTCATGGTGTCTTTTATGAGATAAATATCGTAACACTTTGTTGTAAAATCTCTGCCCGCAATACTTGCATACATGCGGCATTAAGTAGTCCCACTCACGTGGACGTCTATTTGCCATTGTCTGAAACAAGCAAAAAGTGCATACGATTAGCGAAAGAATTACTATCTACCTATCGAAAATGTCAAACAAGCTGGATTTATTTCATTCATTTAGATTAAGTCTGGAGAATGTTTGTTGACTAACAATCGATTATATTCAACGTCAAATCCGACAGATCTACCGATAAAAGTCGTACGTCTTTCGTTAACAAACATTCATAAGCAGATAAAAATTATAACTGTAGGCCTACTTGATGTATTGAATATTCGACCAGGGAGGTTGCATTATGGGAAGGAAGAGTGGAGTCACGTGTGCGATTCAATTGTGGTATATCATCTCATTTGACCTCTTTGACATAGATTAGTGTACATGAATTATACACCTATCCGACTTCGCCATTACTGCGGTGTCCCCGATGTAAAACTGCGGTGTCCCGAGGTCGGGGGTTCCATCCATTATTTATTTTGTGCTATATAGTATTGTACCCGGAATTGTACACAACAGTGATATTCAATACACAATCATGCGTATTGAATTACGAATTAAATCTCCCGCTCTGGTACATCTGTGTTGCCGTCAATAGAGGGCCAAATACAGTAAACGCTTCTCGGATTGGTGTATAGCAAAAGATGATAGGATCAAATCAACGGGCTCCTGAAGAATATTTACACAACATTTTCACTTTTTTGAAATAAAATCGCAAAATATTTAACAAAATGAAAAGAGGTATGTGTGACCTACACTCTCAGAACATTGGATAAAAAATGAATGGGCAGAAAACAGTTGGTTAAAAAATGCCCAACAATAGTTAAGATTCTTGAAGTTGGGCAAAATACAGTTTAATACATGATTGGTCAAACCTGTCAATATGGTATTTACACAATGTTGGTTAAAAGTTGGTAAACCCTTGGTAAAACAACATCCTTTTCCCGCCAATTAAGTTGGGCAAGGTATGGTTTTGCCCAACCATGGTCACATGGTGTTCCTTTGCGAACTGTGATTGGTCATTGTGTTGGGCAAAAATTCATTTCAGAAAACAAGATGGCCGATATGAGTGGCTTGCTGCAAAGCTGTGGATCGGGGTCTTCAAGATCTGTTGGAGACATTTGAAGGTAGGAAATTATATTATAAAGTATATCATTTTATCGGGTATAACACTTAGTTTAAGTGTGTGCGAGGCCGAGACTGTGAGCAAGACTTACGATGCTTTATCGACGACAACTACCACCACAACCGGTAAGCTTAAGTGCTCACAGTCTGGCCTCGCACACACTTAAACTAAGTGTTATACCCGATAAAATGTTTATAATATAATTTCCTACCTTCAAATGTCTCCAATTGGTTAAAATATGAACAATGAAATGAACTTCCCATTCATAGTGTTTAACCAACTATTGGTTATATTTTGCCCATTTTGCCCAACATGCTTTACCCAACTGGTTGGTTACCGTAATGTTAACCAGTAGTTGGTCAATGTTTTTAACCAACCTGTGGTTATATTGTTAACCAACCCAGGTTGGTTAACAATATAACCAACTGTTGGGCTGTTCACCTGTAAATACATGGTTGATTAAAATTTTAACCAAGTTGGTTAAAATTTTTAACCAATGTTCTGAGAGTGTAATCACATAGAACGAAAGCCTCCTGCTGGCTATTATTGTACAAGGCACTCTCTGTCATTTAATCAGGCCATAGAAGCGACGGGAGAAGCGATCGAATTCTGTGTTGAAATGAGCAAAATTTAGAGTTACACATTTTCACGTTAAAACTAATTTTCTTGGTCAAATTACAAGTAATAATTTTCATTTTTTCAGTAAATATCAGAACAAAACCATAATGCTTTATACTGTGTATTTTTTCCAAATCCTGGTGTTAAACTTAGGCGTGAAATTTAGTCTTCTAGTGTAAGATTTTCGATTTTAACAGGCCCGTGAACCTATTTTTGATGAACTTTGTAGCTCTGAACGCTGGTCAAAAATTCTGTTGTTATGCATAGTCGTGCTAAAAGTCGATCGATACATGTTAAAATCAGCACAATTCAGAGATACACCTTTTTGCTATGAAATTAATTTTCTCGGGCAATATTTTCTTTTCTTCCGTAATGTCAGTTAAAAACATAGTGCTTGGATATACATTTTTTAATGAAATTGTGTCTTTTAGGGCAAGTTTTTTGATTTTTTTTTGCCTTATCTTCGTCCGTTTTTGTATTTGAAACTGATATAGTTTGCTAAAGAAAGACATTTCCCCTCTGTAAGGCACATCGTGTGGGTCTACAAGCTGTATCAAAATGATTTGGTACCCATCAATTTTCATCGGTAATGGATGAGCCTGACGCATCAAAATTCAACATAAGATCCAATAATTTGTAGATTAATTGTAAAACAAGTTATAAACTATACATTCTGGACATTTCAAGAGTATCCAACGTTGTATTTTGAAGAGGCAGGCTTTTCAAGAAACATCAAAATTGATGGGTACCAATCATTTTGATACACCCTGTATCTATTATATAGTTTTTTTTCAGAATTACCATTTTTCACATCATGCTCCTAAAATGTCAAACTCAGTACTTTATCTCGAAAGCAAGCAGCAGAAATAGTCGATAATTCCATTGTTGTAATCCAGGTCCCTAATGAAAGCAAGGATTACCCGACTAGCGATTTTGTAGCCCAAATCTTCCATTCAAGTGCTCTGGTAAATTAGGTGAATTTTGGATATTTTTCATTACACTCTCCAGACTTGGTACATGTACTTGTGTTTTTGTTTTGTTTTTTAAATTTGACATGTATGCCTATTTGTCATCATTTAGCGCTATACATTGATTCTAAGTGTATATAGCTTGTCGCGCTGTATAAATTTTTAATAATTATGTATCGGTATGTAATATATGTAGGCCTGTGGGGGTGGGGTGTTGTGCAGGGGTGTGTGGGGTGGGTATAGTGGGCTGTGTATGTAGGGAAACTTTGGGGTGGTACTCAACAAGTTTTAAGCATGACTTTCAATGCAAGGCTCATTGTTGCCACAAATATTATTTAACATGTCTAAAGGTTTTTTTTTATAAACTTCAATGTTTAAAAACCTTGTATTGTTTTGGCTGCTTCATCATGACTTTCGGTGGGATTTCAAAAGCAGTTTCAAATAAACACAAACAAAAGGCACCTCACCCATAAAAACACGAAAATAACAAACAAACATAAAAACAATCAATTTACAGAAATGGGGTTTAAGCCGGCGTTTAAATAACGAAAGTCTGGGGATGTTACGAAGGTTATATGGGAGTGAGTTCCAAACAGTTTGCTTGAGAAAACATAGGCCTACAGCGCAATGTTTTGTAAACTTTTGTTTAAAATATTGTCCAATTGCGTGTAAGATTGTTGTTTTGGTCCGATGTTCACGGTGACGATGAAATGAATAGTTATCACTTATGTGATGAAATATCCTCATCGTGCGGGTCAACATGGTCAGTGTCATATTAGGCCTGGGAATTTCTTTGCCGTTTTGAAGTTCTGGCAACACAGTAGCTATGCAACAATCTTCTTATGGCACCCAGGGATATCGATTTAAAAAATTTCAGCCGGCAGTAACAAATGGTGAAATCTAAATTGAAATTCTGATAAAATTATAATATATCACTCACGGTGATGTGCGTTAGAAAGTTGAGAAAATCCTTTAGCGAACTATATTACTTTGAAAAGCTAAAAGGTTGATCCAAAAAAGGCCTTAAGTTTAAACACTAGGATTTGAAAAACAAATACAGCATCAAGTATTTTAGTTTTCTCCTGACATTTACTGAAAAAAAAGAAGAAAATCATTGCTTTTAATTTAGCCGAGAAAATTAATTTTACATTGGAAAGATATAACTCAAAATTTTGCTCATTTCAACACCAAATTCGTTCGTTAAATTAAATTAAATTAAATTAAATGACTGAGTGAGCCTGTACAACAATAGGTATCAGTTGACCAGCGTTCAGAGTGGTTAATGAAGGGATTTTCCCCCATGGATGAATTAATGATTCTGCAAGCCACAATAGAAATATCGATTATTTCGCCTCAATTTCAGGAATTTGTTAGATTAAAAAAACCCAAAACGATGCTTTATGAAAACTTTATACAAAAAAGGTCTTTTTTGGGAAAAATGTGTATCTTCAATGATCAAACTTTTTAAATGATCATCGGATTTTCCTCCCAGCTTCATACACTTTCAGTATATATCATTAGATTTATAAAGTTAATAATTTATTCAAAATTTTAATTTATAAGAGGACTATTAAATATCAAAAATATCAATTTTGAATAATTTGCTATAAAATTTGTATTATATCGCGAATTTCAAAATATCAAATATTTTATACCAGAACATCCCTCGTATTCAGAATGCAATTCGATATGTCTGAGGTGTCTGTCTTGTGACAGAAAAAATAGTGTGCAACTACTATCCGAGAGAAGGTGTTCGTGTTGTGTCACAAACCAGACACAGCATCAAACCAGAGAAGATGGATTTACATCTTTTCTGATCGAACATATAAAAACTGGATCCGGCTTAGTATAATTATAATCTTATTCATCTTCACTAATGTGTCACCATCAATTGGTATATCTTAAAATTCACATGTTTTTACATTATCCGTAAATTTGAAAACAGATATAGCCACCCCCCCCCTAACAAAAACATCGAACATGGATACCATGGAGGTATATGAATACCTCCATGTGGATACGGTCCAAAACATGGATCGTACACATAAAATGTATTCAAGTGTAATGTTTTACACTCGGGTTTTATAATATTTGGTTTTAGCCAATGTAAGTTACTCACCATGCTCACTGCACCGCACCGTGGTTTATCGAAATAACTCCCGAGTCTTGACCAATGGATTCTACTCACGATCAACGTACATGTTCACGTACATATATACCAAATTCCCGCAATAACTAAGAGCAGAAAAGCTGACTGCACTCTGGTAGTTCAAGTTCAGTTTCGAATACTACCGTAGGCCTACACGGTTTTTCTGGTGCAGCCTGCTATATGATAATATGCCTACTTATGGCCGCTTGACAACATCATGTATGTATTGATGATTCATGTGATCCTACTTGACTTTCATTACGACTTCTGTTATACACGCCTTTTGTTATTTAAATAGCATGATCAATTGATTAAGGTTGAACTATCTACCCTGATCGATCGATCGATCGATCGATGTAAAACTTGCAGTTATAATATCTGAGGATGTCGATTCTGGAATGAATTACATCTTCTCTGATTTGTCATTGTAGCACCAAAGTTCTGAGCATTTTTCATGTTTGCATGGAATCGCCCATAAGATTTTTTCGAGAACAAAGTACAAAATGTGGTTTATATATATAAAATATTGGTGGAAACTTAATTTAAACTGCATGTTAGGTTCAACCTCTCTTGTAACAAAGGCTCTGATTGATAACAGGAAACTAAACACCTTTTCTTGGTCCACCGGCATTATGAATGTTTTGAAACTGATTGATAAATATGACATATGGAATAGACCTACCATGATTAAGAAGACTAATTTTAACACATTCATTGTAGATAGTCTAAAAACTGTTTATAATAATTCATGGTTAAATGATGTAAAAAACCATCAGACCAAACTTCGCACTTATTGTCAATTCAAACGTTCATTTTCATCAGAAAATTATGTTACATTATTAAAACGTAGGCATAGATCTACTTTTTGTAAACTAAGAATTAGTCGTCATAAATTAAGGATTGAAATGGATAGATATGTTTCACCTAAATTGCCTCTAGAACGGAGAATTTGTAAATATTGTAATCTCAATGAAATTGAGGACGAATTTAATTTCATTATGAAATGTTCCTTATATAACGATATCCGTAATAGATTTATGACGTTAATAGATGATATTTTTGTTACAAACAATTCAATGCAGTTGCCAATTTCATTTATACTACATTTGAAAAACGGGATTTAAATAATAGGCCTATGCTTAGTTAATTTATATTATATTCTTTATAGTTGTAAACTGTATTGTTCTTGTACTTTATTTGTATTATATATATCGTATTATTATATATGTTTTGACCATATCTTGTTGTAAGATGAATGTCAATAAAATCTGAAATATATAAGCATGCATCAGTTACGTGGTAACCCGTATTATTTGGGATAATAAATTAAATTAAATTAAATTAAATTAAATTAAATTAAATTAAATTAAATTAAATTAAATTAAATTAAATTAAATTAAATTAAATTAAATTTGTATCATTATCATTTGTTCTTATGCTAAGATTGGTGAATAAATATATTTAAATGCATGCTTGAACCATCAATCTATAATAGTAGCTCGATGCTTGAACCATATTTTGTACTTTGTTCTCAAAGTTACAAAAAAATTACTTAGGCAATCAGCGTAGTAGGTTCACGATTGAAATATTTTACAAATCTCCATGTACTTTATAGAACAAACCATTTTCTAGTTTTTAAAATGATTTTTTGTCAAATGAATGATATTAAAATACTGAAATGAGTAGCACTGTCTCCACAATATATTATAACAGATGCATATAAACAAAGGTTTATCTGAATTGAATGTTATAATTAACTTTGTTCATAAATACGACATAACCATATTTGGCACTGACATTTACTATACGATGCCACAATCCCACAGAATTTTAAAAATGTACACGGCTCCTTAGCAATTTGGAAGCAATTTTGAAATGGTTTGCAGACAACAGATGCCAGTATACACCTTATCTTAACCCAGCAAACACAAAAACGTTTTATTAAATACGTTATATTTTGGCTTTAGGTAAAAACGTTTTAATAACATTAAAATGTCGGGTTATATAAAGGTCATGAAAACATTTTAAAACGTTTTGTATGAAAGCACACTACAACAATATTTTAAAAATGTTTTTAAAATGTTAGTGTAAACCATTTTTGCAAACATTTTTTGCCAAATACTTAAATAACATCATGTTAAAATATTTGCACCCAGCAAACACAGAAATGTTCTTAAACTGTTTTTTTTAATGTTATAATAACATTTAAATGTCGGGTTATATAAAGGTCATGAAAACGTTTTAAAACGTTTTGTATGAAAACACACTGCAACAATATTTTTAAAATGTGTTCAAAATGTTATTGTAAACTATTTTTGCAAACATATTTTGCCAAATATTTTGTCAACACATAAATAACTTTTATGTTAAAATATTTGCACCCAGCAAACACCGAAATGTTCTTAAACTGTTTTTTAAATGTTTTAATAACATTTAAATGTCGGGTTATATAAAGGTCATGAAAACGTTTTAAAACGTTTCGTATGAAAACACACTGCAACAATATTTTTAAAATGTGTTCAAAATGTTATTGTAAACTATTTTGCAAACATATTTTGCCAAATATTTTGTCAACACATAAATAACTTTATGTTAAAATATTTGCACCCAGCAAACACAGAAATTTTATAAAACGTTTTAATAACATTTAAATGTCGGGTCATATAAAGGTCATGAAAACGTTTTTAAAAACGTAATTACAAATATATTTTGGCAAACATTTTTCGAAAAGGAAATTAATACAAAAAACTGCTATAATGAAGAGAATGAAGATCTACGAAATGGGCAGGGCGTGACCAAAAGGAAATTAAAGTTTGAATGCAGAAAATTGGACATTAAGTCCGATGCTATCGGGGCCAGCAAGGGTGCCGTAATGGTATATAGTATGTTGTTCCTTCAACCATCGCTAGTGATCTGAACCTGGGGTTTAAGAAGGCCAGTGACTCTAAGATCAGACGGAATATGGGAAATCTCGTTGTAGTGGCGCGTTGATAAAGTACTTTTGTACGAAACGTCAGTGTAAACTACGCAAAATAAGTTTCTTTATGGTTGGGAAATTTACCCACTATAAAAATCTAGCTAGTGATTTTGTACGTTTGCTAAATAATCGCATGCGGGAGATTGCCCTGCGCATTTTGACACCTCAATTACTACCCTACGACACTCCTGAGAAAAGATATGAATGTTTAAGTAACACGAGGTCGAAAAATGAAAATTGCAAAGAAGCCTATTCAATGGTTTTAGAGCTGATTCACTGATCCAAGACGGTTTCATTATTCCCGCCTTTTCAATTTCAATCTAAAGACCCATACGAAGTCATCTTTAGGCTACTTGTTTGTTTTCTTAGTTACCAGTGTTCATTTTGTAGAGTAAATTAATTAATGTTTGTGCTTGATTGAAGTTTTTCCGTAAAGACGTTATAATGTATTTTGATTTAAGCAAAATAGCAAATACTCACTTTGTTAAATTCTTCATCGTCTTGTGCGATTCTGCGCCTTATGTACAGATGTAGGGCCTATATGTAGCAGGTTGACAGACAGTCAATTTGCTAAGTATATATAATACTCTACTACTCTTTATGAACACGCAATATAATGAAACATAAACCTTCAAATGTTTTTGATGATACATAGCCTACGTCATATTGCACCGCTTTCGAACAGTCTTAAACCTAATTGTTGCATGTAGAAATTAGGACTAATTCTTCATGTTATTACGGTACTACTTTACTGAATGGGACCAAGTTTAAAAAAGGGTGAAAAGCCACACAGGAAATAATTTTTAAACTTGGCCCCTTTTTACGTTTTGAAACGTTTTTTTGGTAGATAAAAAAAGACGGGTATTACCTTTTAAACGTTCAGCGCGTTTATTAGTAGGCCTATAATACTAATTGTAGTTTTATCAAATCTAAAGGCAGTAAACGTAATGTCTGTATGTACAAATAAATTTAGAACAGGTCTAACTTTAGACCTGGTCTAACTTTGGAAATTAGTTCTATGGAGAAGGAACTTTTTGATATTTACATATTCTATAATATTGCAGATCCTGTTGAGGGCAAATAAAGACTGCACAAAAAGTAACGCAGCTGTAATAAATACGCCTATAGCGTCAGAACTAATAATTGTGTTCACAATATATCAACATAAAGGATGATTTATTTACGAGCGTTTTGATACCCCATTTGTCCAATTTCGTTCAATATTAACAACACAGCAGTGTTTTTGAAGGAAAATACCCGAATTTAAAAGTTGCAGCTATTGATTTGAAGTCGGCGCGCGCGAAGATAACTGGAGGGTTTTACGTGCCATATGAATGCTTGCGTAATAACCATTGATCGCTGTAAACTGCAACTTTTAAATTCCGGTATTTTTTTTAACTACGGTGTTGTTAATATTTAACGACCTTTGATAAAAAGGGTATCAAAAATGCGAGTTAATAAATCATCCTTCTTTCTGTGTAAAAATATTGTGGAAAAAATGATTAGTTCTGAAGGTATAGGCGTATTTACAACAGCTGCGTTACTTTTTGTGCAGACTTTATAATTAAATTATGTAGCGTTTTATTAGATATATAGCTGATACGTTTGTGAAGGTTGTCATTCATCCAGTTTATTAGGTATTAAATCTGAGTCCAGTTGATTAGTTTTATGATTCCAATTTTATATTAGACAGCTGAAGTTTTTGAGTTTTGGACTTTACTAGGAGTAAAGGAGGAAAAGAAAAGATTAAATGGACCCCTAAGTATAACCTGGTTTAACTTATTTTGTGCAAACGGACCTTATATCTGATCGAACATTTCAAAAATGGTAGTGGTACAGGGTGTCCCCAAAAAAAGAGGCCCCTCATTGCGCCCTCTTTTTCTCCTATTTCTGAAAAGTTGATTAAATATATTTTGGTATGTAAAGAAACCTTTGATCGTTAGCTTTAATAAACCAAAACAATTATTCCAATCGGCTGACAACTTTTGAAGATATGCTCTTTTGAATAAAAGTACCCGTTTTTCACTCTGTCCACGGATAGCAAACAGAGTGGTTGGGATGGCTCATGCTGTGGAGTGGCCTGCACGATCACCAGACCTCACATCACTTTTTTCCTTTGTGGCAAAATCTAAGATCTTCGCAAACGTATTACTGAATGCATTCGCAAGTATCCGGCGCAAAAGTATGGAACGTAACGCAATTGATGCAATGAGGACCAGGGCTGAAACCTGTATTCGCCAAGGAGGCAACCAGGTCATGCAGGTAGAGGGCAGAGCAGCACAGTAAACTCAGTTCAGAAGAACCAAAGACAAACCAAACAGCCTTTTAGGGGAAAAGAGAAATGACTTATGTTGTAAATAAAAAAGAAATCAAGAAACAACAAAGTAAGAAACATAATAAAACAAAAGTAAGTAAAGTAAAGCAAAAGAAGTCCCATTCGGCATCTATTTTACCCACAAATTAATGACACTATTAACAAAATCCATTACCCACTGGTAAAGCCCATTCCATAAATAAAGTTATTTTATAAAGTTATCATTGAGGACTGTTTGATATTCATGCATGGTATGTGTACTCCTTTTCAATCTTTGAAGTAGCCAAACCTTCTCTGTGGACAGAGTGAAAAACGGTACATTTCTTTAAAAGAGCATATCTTCAAAAGTTGTGAACCGATTGATAAAATTGTTTTGGTTTATTAAAGCTAACGACTCAAGGTTTTTTATATACCAAAATATATTTGATTAATTTGTCAGAAATAGGAGAAAAAGTGGGCGCAATGAGGGGCCTCTTTTTTTTTTACACCCTGTAGTTCAATAGTACCTGTGATCAGAGGTACTTCACCAGTACCTGTGATCAGAGGTACTTCACCAGTACCTGTGATCAGAGGAAGTTCAATAGTACCTGTGATCGGAGGTAGTTCAACAATACCTGTGATGATCAGAGGTAGTTCACCAGTACCATGAGTACCTGTGATCAGAGGTAGTTCAGTAGTACATGTGATCAGTGGTAGTTCAACAGTTCCTGTGATCAGAGGTAGTTCAACAGTTCCTGTGATCAGAGGTAGTTCAACAATAACTATAACCAGAGGTAGTTCAACAATAACTGTAATCAGAGGTAGGTTATCAATACATGTGATCAAAGGTTGTAAAACAGTACCTGTGATCAGAGGATATTGAGCTACCTCGGATCACCGGTACTGTTAAACTACCTCTGATCACAGGTACTGGTGAACTACCTCTGATCACAGGTACTGGTGATCAGAGGTAGTGCAACATAACTGTAATTAGAGCTAGGTCATCAGTACTTGTGATTAGAGGAAGTTCAAGCGTAACTGAGATCAAAGTACAGATTTGACATTAAGTATAGAATATTATTTTTCCGCAATATTCCAAGATTGGTCTGGAAGGGGTCTGCATAAACCGCACAGGCTAAATATTAATTGGGATGTGTTGGGAGATGGCGTAAAATAATTGTTTGACAGTAAATGTGCTTTCCATTAGTTTACATTATGGGGCTCATAATGTAGTGAATAAGCCTAAAATGGCGGATTTAAGGAGACTGAATTTGATTTTGTGGGGGTAAAATAACATTATTCTGATATTATCAAATTTATTGAGGTTTGAGGTGATATTTACTGAGCCTAGATACCAATAAGTGTTCGGTAAAACTGAAATGCACTTGTAATCTACAAAATTTGAAAGTGAGAGGAGCTTTAAACATACTGCAGTTACTGTCCGTTTTCCTATACACAATACACAGTGCTCTTTCCCATTGACGCGTGACCTCTACAAATGGGGATATGACTAGTTAACGTCGCTGTGTGAAAAATAACCGGCCAATATTAAAAGTACTCTTCTAAAGTTCTAGAAAATATAGTTTTTAACATGTCCTAAATTTTTAGCTAATTTAGATGTTTGGAAATATTCGTACTTTGGTGTTTTAGTTAATGTTATAGGTAATAGTACATTGCCTAGTTAACGTCGCTGTGTGAAAAATAACCGGCCAATATTAAAAGTACTCTTCTAAAATTCTAGACAATATAGTTTTGTAACATGTCCTAAATTTTTAGCTAATTTAGGTGTTTGAAGAGGGTCGCACTTTTGTGTTTTAGGAAGGATATGTAAACGACAGATAACACCAAAAATATGAAGAAATTATTTCCAAACCGTGTTAAGTCAACAATCATTATGTTGCTCATTTTCAAGAATGCTGGTTTACAAAAAGCACGCCATTGTCTCATTTCGTGAACAAAGGTACATATACCATTGTTTCCTTTCGTTTCCTTTATAATCGGTTACCCAACTGAAGCTATGATACCAGCTTTATTGTGATATCGCACATGAAAACAGACACTTGTGCACAACCAGAGAAGATCCGATTTAATCAGTTGAGCTGTTTCAATGAGTGTTATCTTGGTTTAATAGCTTTTAATGGGATTAAGTCCTGCAAAGGTCGAGATGAATTCTACTGTAGACATGACTGCATCATGAAATATAGAAGTAGCTCTTAAAAATGATACGCACCCCAAGGGCCAAATGTTATAAGAAACAGCGTGAGTTCATTGGACAACCAGGAATACGCTCAGTTGTTTTAGTACCGTAAGTTAATAATATTTGACCCCATGGGGGCATTCAAACTTTCTGAGTACGTACCACTTTTAAAAGCCATATTTTAAAGCTCATCCCATTTATAAAAAAAATTGGTACATTGCAAGTTTATTTCAGCTGTGACGAATACCAATTGCTGACGAAGTTTAGGAAATATAACCTCTATAAATTTGATAATAGCAGAACAATGTTGCATAAATTCCGAAATTGTGTCCCCCACAAAGCTCAAATTCAGTCTCCCTAAATCCAGTATTTTAGGCAAATTTGCTACATTTTGAGCACAATAATGTAAACTTATGGAAAGCACTTTTTCCATCAAACAATTATTTTACACCATCTCACGACACATCCCAATTAATGTTTAGCCCGTGCAGTTTATGCAGTCTTGGAATTTTGCGAACAAATATTTCATACTTACCGTCGTTTTATCTTTTCAGTTTCTGTATCCGTATCCGTTTTTGTAAGTCATTGTTATTCTGAAGTGGTAGCCTCCCAGGTGTGACCAATCTTTTATTCTAGCCTTTTGTTAGTTACTAATAATTTGAATCTCGTGAATTTCAGTTTTCGTTTTGGTAATTTATGTTAATTTTTGACATAAAACCTTGAGATGAGAGGTTTGGCGCTAAATTAGACAAAAGAAAGAATCGAAATTTTACGGTCCTATTAAAATTCGCGGTAAATTGTATTGGCGATGAAACGAGCGTCTGAAATAGCCAAATATCTCCCAATGAGGCGCGTACAAGTGGCGATTTGGTAATCATGTTTTATATTGAAATGCAATACAAAAGAATTGCATTGGAGCAAAGATAATTTATTCTATTCTTTCGTAACGATGGCAAGCTAATCTGATAATTGGTTGGGCCTATATGCAGTCCAAGAGAGCGCCAAATATGGATCAGGAGTATTACATAATAATACCCTGCTATGACAATAGCTGCACTAGGTTAATCGTATAATCTCCTTATGTGGTTAGCATGGCTGGGCCAGGAAATCCACAAGGTCAGCCAATGTATGTACATGTATTCGGTACATGTGCCATATCTTTACAATGGGTGATAAATTTCTGTTTTGTTTTATTTCAAAACGCAACAGTCGATATTCTAAAGCTTGGTCCAAATCCAAGAGAAGAACCAACTCTAGTAATTTATGTGGTTTCAAATTATATCGGTCGTTGCCTTTTTGATAGAAATGGTGTTTGTTGATGTGCACAGTTTCCCATTAGATCATAACATGCTGTTGTACATCCAAGGTCAAAGGTCTTTTAATCCATATTTGGCGTTGTTCTGGGACTGATATGCAAGACTCGGGTTTATTTTAAATGTTTATTTTTGCAGAGCTTATTTTCAGTCATGGATCATACTGATAAATTTCGCAAGGGAGGGGGAGGGGGAGGAAGAGGATACTTGAGACTGAACAAGTGAGAGTGGGAGAGGGTGAGGAAGAAAGAGAGGAGAGGGAGAGACGGAAAGACTAGAAAGAGAAGAACTCGAGAGGAGAGAGAAGGGACCGGGGAGAGAGTGGAGAGACTGATCATTCGGAGGAGAGGGGGGGGGAGGAGGAAGCAAAATAGGTAGATTAACATTGATACGAGGGAAGGGCGACACTGCGTCCCTGCAAAGGTGCATTTGGGTGCCACATGCTCATGAGCCTTTTGTGATTTTCAACGTTTTTACAGAAAAACGTGGACCTTTTCATTCGGATTGGCATTTTGTCATAATAATTAACATTGTCAAATACGAGAGGGCGCTAGACCATTAAAACGCCGGTCAGACACCGGTGTTCCATAATGTTTTATCTCCGGACTTTATTGACACAGGCAATCACCTCTATTGAAATAAGCTGATTGAGTTAACAATGAAGTCAGATTACAGTTATCTTACTGAATCCCTTGCGTTTTCGTATCTGAACATTAACAATAGACTTACGGAAACTTGAAAAGATAAAAAGACCCTTAATGTCAAATATGTAGGTTCAGTAATTGTAAGGTAGTTTAGCAGTAGCTGCTTCTTCAAATGACATGACTTTGTGAAGACTTTATTACAAAATATATACATAATGATAAGGCTTATTGTTCGTGTGATTATACGCTCAAGTGCAAGTGACCTGTGTGAAATCTTGGAACAGAATTGACAATTAAAATGCTTCTCGTTGTATGAAAACGTTTATGTGCTTTCAAGATACCTATTTGCGGTATGGGACAACATGATAAAAGGATGATTCACCCTTATTATTTTTATTATTAGAAATAAACTGTTGCCGCAATATTATCCAAGTCATAAGCCTGAAACAGCTTTTGATTTTAAAAGTTCGACTGAATGCTGGTACTTAATATTATTATTTAAAAAAATTTTAATCAGAAATGGAATAATGACTTGGAGTAAACTTGAGGTTAATGACATGTGCAAGATGTACACTGTGCTTTTAAGAACTTCGAATGATTAAATAGATAAAATTACAATTTTTATTCCAAGCACCAAAATAATTGTTAACATAGCAAATAGGAAACATGAAAGAGCTTCATTTCGCCAGTTACATAACGGCTACTTGGAGCGCATTAATTTTGATTCAAATCAGTCACTGACTTTGAGACTGGACTATAAGCATGACTGCAATGTGTAGTTGCAATGCCAATGCATTGGATATTGGAAATTTCAAATGTAGCGGTGCCGTCGCTTATACAAATCTGATAGCAGTACATTTCAAGTCTAATAATATTGAACTGCTCAGTGCCAGAAGTGGGTAAGTGCAATAGCTGCCATGTGTATACGAGTGCAATATACTGCGTGCAAATCGCCAAATGTTCACAGGGCACCTAGTGCACTATTTTATAATACTCCAAGGACTCAGCGAAAACAACTATTTTATGTTTAAAAGAAACTTATGAATCGGCTTGTTAAATATACATCTGGTTGTCTCTTCATTTTCAGGCTTATCGTTCGTGTAGATATACGCTCAAGTTTCTGCAAGTGACCTGTGTAAAATCTTGGAACAGAATAATTGACAGATAAAATGCTTCTCGTTGGTATGAAAACGTTTATGTGCTTTCAAGATACCTAACTGTGTGAAGTATTTGTTTTTAAATCTACACCGAAGGTATTTTGTTAGTATGAATACGTTCACGTGCCTTCAAATTGTCTTAGTGTGTACAACTTCTACTTCTGTACGGCTTTAGTATGCGTACCTTCATGCCTTTTCAAGTGACCTGACGTTATGAAGCCCTTGTTACAATATGTACATCTAAAAGGCTTCTCTCCAGTATGCATACGTTCATGCACCTTCAAACTACCTGACCTTGTGAAGCCCTTGTTACAAAATGTACATCTAAAAGGCTTCTCTCCAGTATGTATACGTTCATGTATCTTCAAATCACGTGACCTTGTGAAGCCATTGTTACAAAATGCACATCTAAATTGTTTATCGCCAGTATGTATACGTTCATGTTTCTTCAAAGTACCTAACGATGTGAAGCCGTTGTTACAAAACGTACACTTAAAAGGCTTCTCTTTGGTATGTATACGTTCATGGTTCTTCAAACTACCTGACTGTGTGAAGCCCTTGTTACAATATATACATCTAAAAGGCTTCTCTCCGGTATGTATTCGTTCATGTTTTTTCAAGCTACCTGACTGTGCAAAGCTTATATTGCAAAATGTACATCTAAAATGATTCTCTTTGGTATGAATACGCTCATGTGTCTTCAAATTACTTGACTGTGTGAAGCCTTTGTTACAAAACGTACACCTAAATGGGTTCTCTCCAGTATGTATACGTTCATGGTTCTTCAAATTACCTGACGTTGTGAAGCATTTGTTACAAAATGGACATCTAAAAGGCTTCTCTCCAGTATGTATTCGTTCATGTATCTTCAAGTCACTTGACGTTGTGAAGCCTTTATTACAACATGTACATCTAAAAGGGTTCTCTCCAGTATGGATACGTTCATGTCTCTTCTGAGTACCTGACGTTGTGAAGCCTTTGTTACAAATTGTACACCTAAATGGTTTCTCTTCAGTATGTATACGTTCATGGTTCTTCAAACTATCTGACCTTGTGAAGGCTCTGTTACAAAATGTACATTTAAAATGTTTTTCCTTGTTTAATCCTGTATCCATTTTCGTAGATGATTCCCTTGATGCGACAGAAGACTTTGTATCTTTGGCGTAATTCCTTGGTCGATTGATACGTTTACCATGAATCAGTTTACCCTGCCTATCATGTAGCTGTGTATGGCATCTCGTCTTGAATTTAGAAATAGTGGAACCTTCCTTTGCATTTTTAACCATGGACGTCATGTTTCTCGTTTTGCTCTTATAGTCATACCAGTAAGGACGAATTCCCATTTCATGGTGTCTTTTATGAGATAAAAATCGTAACACATTGTTGTAAAATCTCTGCCCGCAATACTTGCATACATGCGGCATTAAGTAGTCCCACTCACGTGGACGTCTATTTGTCATTGTCTGTAATAGAAACAAGCAAAAAGTGCATACGATTAGCGAAATAATAACTACCTACGTCTTCGAAAATTGTCAAACAAGCTATAGGATCCACAACGTATAAGTTCCCCGGTAAATACTTTTTTAAATAAATCGAAAAATATTTGACGAAATGCAAAGGTGTGAAAAGATATGCGTAGCCGTATTTGTTTTACACATATGAACCAAATTATAGCGTACACGTCATTACATTTATTCACAATGGTTCATTTTGTAAAATTAGAGACCATTTTAAACGGTGTTAAAAGTAGCATCTGAGTCCAGAAGAGTCAACTCTAGGCCAGGCCTATTTATGTGTTTGTTAAAGAAACCCTGACTGCTATGGACTCAGGTGCAACTTTTAAAACGGCCTCTTTTCTTACACAATTAACCATCACGCAATGATGTGTAACGCTATAAATTGATCCACAGGGGTAAAACAAATAGGGCTATACATAGCTTTTTAAATTTTTAAACCTATTTAAGGGTAGACGAGGTATTGTTGGTCGAAGTAACCTAAAAATCGATTTTTATTATCTAGATCAATATATTATTGAAAATTAACACCTTGATATTTTGCAAAAGTTCATTCTACAAATCGTATACTTTGCAAACTTGCTTAATTTATTGTTGTTAATTACTTATGTACGTTTTACAAAAGTGTTGTTGTTTCAGCCCTCTTTACAACGTAACTCAAGAACCGCAGCACCTATAAAAGTATATCTGTGATATTTTAATTCTTCTACACCCTCGCTATGAATTGAGCAATGCAGTTTTTGCCAAAGCTCACTACCATTCTTAAGATATTGTGAACTACCAAATCACAACACTTTAAAATATTTAATAACCTTAAGAAGTACTAGGGGGGAACTTATAAGTTGTGGACCCTATAGTTTTATTTCATTCATTTAGATCAAGCCTGGAGGATGCTTGTTGACTAAAACCGATTATATTCAACGTCAAATCCGCCAGTTACTACCAATAAATTCGTAAGTCAACAAACATTCGAAACAAACGAATACTTGATGCATCGAATATTCGACCAGGGAGCCTTGTATTATTGGAAGTGAGAGTGGAGTCACGTGTGCGATTCAATGGTGGTACATCATCTCACTTGACCTCTTTGATAGGTCTGTCACACTACGACGGACTGGATCAACGTACATCACCGAATACAAAAATATGTTATTCGGTGGAAAAATCACCAGTCCGGCAGAAGATTCGGTGGGATTTTGGGTCCGATTCCCGTTCGTCTCTCTATGCGTTGTGGCCGCTAATAATCCTGCAGGCGTCTTATATCCGATCGTTCAACGTCCGACATATGACCGGATTTGGGGGTCCGATTCCCGTTCGTTTCTATATGCGTTGTGGCCGCTAATAATCCTGCAGGCGTCTTATATTCGATCGTTCAACGTCCGACAAATGACCGGCTATGGGGGTCAACGTCCGACAAATGTCCGGATTTTGGGGTCCGGTTCCCGTTCGTCTCTCTATGCGTTGTGGCCGCTAATAATCCTGCAGGCGTTTTATATTCAATCGTTCAACGTCCGGCAAATGACCGGCGAATCCGTGGCATGTGGCACCAACAGGGACGTCCGCCCTATCAGAAAAGTGGGGGAGGAGAGGGTGTTTGAGAGGGTTTTTGACCCCTTAGAGGCAGTGACGTAGCAAGCACTTTTTCAGAGGGTGAACAAAGTGGGGAAAGACAACTTTTAAGGGGGAAAACTTTGACGAAAATGGTCAAATATTGGCTAATAAGTACAAAAGGGTTACAAATCTGATATATCAGGGCAACCAGCGTCCGGGGGCAATAGATGTGATCAAAAATGAGAAACCTTTGGACAATGAAGGCCCAATTGAAGCCATTTGTAATTTTTGGATCAATTTTAGCACTATTATTGGGTACTATTTTAGTTTGAAACAGCCGCAAATTGGTGAAACGAAAGCCTAATTGAAGCCATTGAAAAGTTTTCACCATTATCATGATTATTGTATAATATAAACAATTGTTTTAAAAATAACACGTGGATGTCCATAGCAGAAGCAAAAAGGAAGACTTTTCCATTTTTCAAAATGAAGGTCCAATTAAAGCCATTTGCATGGGGACTGTAGGGCCTATTTACATGTACATTATTAGGCCTAGGCCTATTGTGTAAAAATTTAGTTTTAAAAATGGAAAATTTTGAAAATTGTTTTTGGTGCATCATTTTTACACTATTATTGCCTTAAACAAAAAAAAAACAAAGAAGGCCCGAACTGAATTTGCAAAATTTAAAATGTTACACTGATCCACTGACTAAGTGTCAGATACAGGGTGAGTCAAAAAAAGTGCAATAGAGAAAAGAATCCATTTTTATTTAAGAACCGATTTGAACCTTACAGGTTTTAAAACATTTTATGAATGATATATCCATTAGTGACATTGCGTGAAAAAACCAAGGAATTAGCATTTACCGTTTTGTTTTTATGACACATTTTATAGCGATATCCAATTTTAATGTTTGTCCAAGAAACATCTAAAATTTGAAAGTGAGCCCACTTTGTGTAAGGTAGATTTGGAACAACTGCTATTTTCTTAACCTCATTGGCGTTGAAATAAAATGGAGCACCCAAATTGTTATTGTCCTTGGTCTTGTTTAAGGAAAAGAAACATTATTTGTTGTTATTTTCATTTTACCTTTACTTTAAAGATGTTTATTCTCTATCAAAAACATACAAATTTGCAGGCGGATTTTTTCAAATGACAAATTGAAATGCGCGTAAATTGAAGTGGATGGAGCGAATTATAAAATATCCAGTAAGTTGGACATACTGGGATTAAAAAAACTGGAGCTGTTGGAGTCGAGTGAGGTATGAAGGACTTAAAGTAATGTTTGAAAGTTTGTTTGAACAGAAAAAGAAATGAAAATAACGCAAAAATCAACCAAGTTTAAGTTAAAGTCAGTTTCGGAGCTGATGCCTTTATCGTGCATTGTGTGCTCTCATTCAAAATACATGGTACCTCGTGGACAAATAATGAAATTGGGTATCGTAGCAAAAGGACTCATAAAAATTAAACGATAGATGTGATTGACTTCAGTTTTTCACAGAAGGTGCCTATTGAGTGTGGCATTTATTGAAACTTTCAATAATTGGAAAGTTCAAAGTAATTCTTACGTAATTATCGATTCTTTGCGCTATTGCACTTTTTTTGACTCACCCTGTATAAGACTTCAGACTCGTAATTTCAGGTAAAGCATGCATGGATTGATATGTTAAAGTCAGTAATAGACCTAAGTCCGTCTTAAATACTGACTTTGGTGACAAAATGTCACGGGCCCTACATATCGACGGGCCAGCAGTTATTTTCACAGGCTTTTGGGCCAAGGAACCACATTTAAGCAATGCCTATAATAATCACAGGCCTATACTTAGGCTTACTATATAGGCCTACTATCCTGGGCCTACTCAATAACGTACAATTTAACCTTTTCCATGTTTTCTCTTCTTTTTTTCTTTCTTGTTAATCACTGAAACTGGTAGGAATTTGATATTGCGTCCTCTACCCTTCAGAAAGTGCCCTCCTCAATACTACTTACATGCATAGGCCTACTAAATTACGTGCAATTTAACTTTTCTCTTCTCTTCTCTCTTCAATTTTTCTCACTTTCTTTTCTTTTTCTCTCCTTTCCCCTTTTTTCTACTTGTCAGTCACTAAAGTACTGGGGGAAATATGATATTGCGTCACACACCCTTCAGAACCCCCCCCCTCCATGATCGATGCACATGTTCGCCACAGGCCTACATCCGGCACAAGCGCCTGCGAAACCTTGCAAACACCTGGGGTATATAAACGAAAGAATAACGAACAAACCCAGGGTATGTATACAGAACAGTACGAACACACATCGGACAACTTCCGAACATGTGTATTCGGCACACTCCGTTTCAAGTTTTGTGCATGCACAAAACTTGAAACGTATTGTCGACGGACTAAACATACATCACCTAACACGAAACGCACTTTTGCGGATAATAGCAGGACATATGAAGAACATAAAACGAACATTTACGAACACTAACGGGTTTGCTAAAATACCATCCGTTTCTTATGCGGAAGACCGATCCGGTGTAGTGTGACACTAACACGGTCTGGGTCAACGTACATCACCGAATGCAAAAATATGCTATCCGGTGGTGAAGGTCTCACAGGAACGTATTTGCAACGAACACGGGCCGAGTGTAACGAACAAAGAACGTACATGAACGAAAGGAGAGCGAACAAACTCCGGCAATATGCAGCACCATACGAACACACATCGGATAAATACCGAACATGTGTATTCGGTACACTCCGTTTCAAGTTTTGTGCATGCACACAACTTGCCGACGGACTTAACGAACATCACCTAACACGAAACGCATTTGGCGGATGATAGCAGGACATAAAAAGAACATAAACGATCATTGACGAACAACAACGGATTTACTAAAATACCATCCGTTTCTTGTACGGAAGACCTATTCGGTGTAGTGTGACAGTAACTTGACATAGATTAGCATACATGTATTATAGCAAAAGATGATAAGATCAAATCAAGAATAATTATTAGGACAG
The DNA here is from genome assembly GCF_039555335.1 of Amphiura filiformis. Taxonomy (NCBI): domain Eukaryota; kingdom Metazoa; phylum Echinodermata; class Ophiuroidea; order Amphilepidida; family Amphiuridae; genus Amphiura; species Amphiura filiformis. The sequence goes on from NW_027305628.1 coordinate 118,569, forward strand.
CATTTTCACTCATTTTCAATTTTCAACTATAGGATCCACAACTTCGTATAAGTTATTTTTGAAATAAACTATTTAACAAAATGTAAAAAGGTGTGTGTGGCCATATTTGTTTTACACATGTAGACCAATTAATAGCGTCATACATCATTGCGTTCAGTCACAATGGTTCATAATGTAAAAAAGAGCCCGTTTTATAAGTTTCGTATGATACAGAAAACTTTTCAGGGTCACAGACGGATCACTTGACTCATTAGCGAGTGATTTCATTTGACACGCCTAACCAGATCAAATGACACGCGTACACCTTACCCAAGAGCAGTGACTCACGTATAATGAGTCATTGCAATGTTGCCCTGTTGCATGACCCACGTATGGTGAGTAATTGCACCTGTACATACTTTACATGAGTCAGTTGATCCGGTGTTAAAACATAATCAGTCGGTTCCGATATTTGACCTACTTGAAAAATTAGCAGATGGATCCAGTCGAGTCCGAATTTGAAAGCGAGGCTAAATTTCCACCATTATGTTTTGTGTGTTTAATTGGCTGCAAATGGTGTGGGTGATTACGGACATCAAATCATAATTTTCTTCAAGAATGTTCTTACTTGTGGGTGTTCAATGTAGGCCAGCAAGGTGGAGCTTGGTGTTCAGTATATAGCTGAACTACTAATAGACCTATTAGTACGCTTTTTCAAACTTAAACCGAGTTAAGCTTACTGTAAGCTTACTGATACAGCATGTATTACTGTGGTCATGTAGGATCAGATGTCATTAAACATGCCAGTGATTGAACAAGCATTAATTCTGGTGTATATAATCATCGCGACTGCACTCAAAATGACCAAACAAAAACAAAAATAGCGGAGGATCGCGTAATGTACAAAAGTTTTGGCGGAAATGCTGACCTATTCATTTTATCCGACTGGTGAGTCAAATGACGCAATTGAAGTGAGTCAATCAATTCATTTAGTGGGTCAAATATGTCGTGTGACCTATTCAAGGTGGGTCTGCCATGACACAATGATCCACTAAGTGCGTCACACACCGACATCGCCCTGTTAATAATTACATTATACAACCAGAGACACTGAAATGAATACACGGGATCAATACACGTAAATGTGCTATGCACGATTAATATTCAGACGATAAATCTTTGGATACCGGGGTGGAAAATGATGAATATCTCCCGTAAATGATTTCGTATAAAGAAACCAGATGTGGTTCCTTGCACTTGAATATATATTTTGAACAGATATGATAGTCGTTAGTTTGCGTCTTGAGAGAGTAGCTTGCGTCTTGAGCTGAAAAAGTGACCAAAATTCAAGATTTTAAATAGCGCTGCGTAGACCCTCGTGGAGGTAGTCTCGGGAGAGACTGTCTATGGCTATCACGAACATACAGGATCGACGAGTGTCAGACCGACTGACACAAACTGGCTGTGTAGGAGACTATCGTAGAGGCAGTCAATAAGCAGACGACAATGGCGAATGTATGCTCGCTGACCGTACAGAGGTCAGTCACAGGCTAATGTCATTAGCCTTAGTCGGATGTCCTTCAGCTCACTATGCATTTAATAACTATTAAACAGGTGGCCATGCGTGGCTGTGGATTCAACCTACCATGGCATTTTCTGCCATGAAGATATCGGGGCGATGACACTGTGCGTCACATGATTCGTTGCCCCACTAATTGAGTTGGTTGACTCATTTAAATGTGTCATTTGATACACTTGACCCACTAAAGTTGGTTAGCTCACTTTAAGTGTGTCATTTGACTCACATAAATCGTGTGTCATTTCACATAAATCGTAAAGGCAGTCATTGGACGGAGAAAATGAATACTCACGTAGGTGAGTCACACGACCCACGTAAGTTTTGTGCTGAGTTCACACATTATAGCAGTCCGGTTTTCTGAATAGGCCTAGCCTACTCTATTGCATTGTTTGAGAGGACCACGGCGTGGATATAGTCCTTCTAGATGGAATAGCTATCAACTGACTTTGGTTTTATTTTAAAAAAATCGCCTGTATTTAAATTTAGATTCCTTGATGTTTTGCATTTAAAATATGCAGCCTATGAACTAATAGCTTAACATTTATTTAGGCCTCATGAGATATTTCAGTTCTGAAAATAAAAATACTGGTACATATTTGAAAATTCACTTGAATAGACTTCTGTAAACAAACAAATTGCAGGTAAACAGTGAAAAAGTCCAAACTTATTTGAAAGTTGTACGATCATTTGTGAATTGATAATGTTCAACTAACAGGTCAAAAGTTATTTAAGGTCACCTTTAGAAATAGTCTCCAAAGTAAACTTCATGAAAATCCCCTGGACGAGAACCAAAAAATGTATTTTATAGGGCCTAAAAAGGGCGTGCGTTTTAAGTTCTGGCTTGGAAAGCCTCTCGGGGGTGTGGTCACTCAACAAAAGTGACAGGTATGTGCCTACCGATGTCAAGAAGTAGGGGCCTTTCGGTATAAAATGCTATATCAAAAAAGGGGGTCTTTGAATTGGGTCATGATAACACAATGAAAAAAGGTGTGATAGGGTATAAAAGGGTCATCGGGTAAAAATTAAGAATTGTAGAAAAAGGGGGTCATTTGGTAGCTGAAATTAAAAAAACGGGTGGTCATCATCGGATATGACCTTTAAAGAAAGGGGTCATCGGGTATATTCGACTTCAAAAGGGATCCTAGTAGCCTAATGATTGGCACATACTGTCACTTCTGAAGTTGAGTGGCCTCAGGGCTTTCTCCTAAAATTCACCCGAGGGTATAAACATATTGCACATCGCTTTCTAACTATAATAATATTTATTTTTCATCATCAAATGAAATAAATTTCACCTTTAAAACAAAAAACGGGTAATGTAACAGTAAAACGAACTCAAGTCCATGCGATAATACTCTTACACCAAGTTGCGTTTGAAGAACAACAGGTATAAAAGGTGTTGTGTCACAAACCAAAAACAACATACATAAATATTGGATCCTGATCTTATTCATCATCACCAACAGCATCAATTGGTACATCTTAAATTTCATATTTGTTTACATTATCCGTAAACTTGAAAACAGAGATAGCTAAAAACACAACAACAAACATGGATAAGGTCCGAATCATGGATCTTACACATAAAACATGTAAAATCTATTCAAGTGTAATGTGTTTTACACTCGGTTTTATAATCGTTGGTTTTATTTAAGCCAATGTAAGTTACTCACCATGCTCACCGCTCCGTGGCTTATTGAAGTAATTCCAAGAATATCTTGCCAATGTCCGCAAATAATAACAGATAACAAGAAATAGCAGTAAAGCTGACTGCACTCTGGTAGTTCAAGTTTACTACACTGTTTTTCCGGCACAGTGAGCCGGGGCCAGCTAAGTAACCTATTCCGCTTGACAACCGCATGTATGGAATAATGGATTTACTCACTCAGGTGCTCTACTTGACTTTCAAGACGACATCTATCATATAACCCTATTGTTATTTAAATAACATGATCAATTGAATTAGGATGAACTATTTATCCCGATCGATCGATCGATGTAAGACTTGCACTTATGCTTCTGTCACACTACACCGAATAGGTCTTCCGTACAAGAAACGGATGGTATTTTAGTAAATCCGTTGTTGTTCGTCAATGATCGTTTTATGTTCTTTTTATGTCCTGCTATCATCCGCCAAATGCGTTTCGTGTTAGGTGATGTTCGTTAAGTCCGTCGGCATGCACAAAACTTGAAACGGAGTGTACCGAATACACATGTTCGGTATTTATCCGATGTGTGTTCGTATGGTGCTGAATATTGCCGGAGTTTGTTCGCTCTCCTTTCGTTCATGTTCGTTCTTTGTTCGTTGCACTCGGCCCGTGTTCGTTGCAAATACGTTCCTGTGAGGCCTTCACTACCGGATAGCATATTTTTGCATTCGGTGATGTACGTTGACCCAGACCGTGTTAGTGTCACACTACACCGGATCGGTCTTCCGTATAAGAAACGGATGGTATTTTAGCAAATCCGTTAGTGTTCGTCAATGTTCGTTTTATGTTCTTCATATGTCCTGCTATTATCCGCCAAATGCGTTTCGTGTTAGGTGATGTTTGTTTAGTCCGTCGACGATACGTTTCAAGTTTTGTGCATGCACAAAACTTGAAACGGAGTGTGCTGAATACACATGTTCGGAAGTTGTCCGATGTGTGTTCGTACAGTTCTGTATATATACCCTGGGTTTGTTCGTTATTCTTTCGTTTATATACCGCAGGTGTTTGCAAGGTTTCGCAGGCGCTTGTGCCGGATGTAGGCCTATGGCGAACATGTGCATCAATCATGGGGGGGGTTCTGAAGGTGTGTGACGCAATATCATATTTCCCCAGTACTTTAGTGACTGACAAGTAGAAAAAGGGGAAAGGAGAGAAAAAGAAAAGAAAGTGAGAAAAATTGAAGAGAGAAGAGAAGAGAAAAGTTAAATTGCATGTAATTTAGTAGGCCTATGCATGTAAGTAGTATTGAGCATGTTGAGGAGGGGTACTTTCTGAAGGGTAGAGGACGCAATATCAAATTCCTACCAGTTTTAGTGATTGAAAGAAAAAGAAGAGAAAACATATGGAAAAGGTTAAATTGTATGTTATTGAGTAGGCCCAGGATAGTATATAGTAAGCCTAAGTTTAGGCCTGTGATTATTATAGGCAGTGCTTTAAATGTCGTTCCTTGGCCCAAAAGCCTGTGAAAATTACTGCCGCCCGTCGATATGTATAGGGCCCGTGACATTTTGTCACCAAAATCAGTATTTAAGACGGGCTTAGGTCTATTACTGACTTTAACATATCAATCCATGCATGCTTTACCTGAAATTACGAGTCTGAAGTCTTATATCTTAAAATGTCAGTGGATCAGTGTAACATTTTAAATTTTGCAAATTCAGTTCGGGCCTTCTTTGTTTTTTGTTTAAGGCAATAATAGTGTAAAAATGATGCACCAAAAACAATTGTCCAAATTTTCCATTTTTAAAACTAAATTTTACACAATAGGCCCAGGCCTAATAGGCCCTACAGTCCCCATGCAAATGGCTTCAATAATTGGACCTATATTTTGAAAAATGGACAAGTCTTCCTTTTTGCTTCTGCTATGGACATCCACGTGTTATTTTTAAAACAATTGTTTATATTATACAATAATTGTGAAAACTTTTCAATGGCTTCAATTAGGCTTTCGTTTCACCAATTTGCGGCTGTTTCAAACTAAAATAGTACCCAATAATAGTGCTAAAATTGATCCAAAAATGACAAATGGCTTCAATTGGGCCTTCATTGTCCAAAGGTTTCTCACCTCTATTGCCCCCGGACGCTGGTTGCCCTGATATATCAGATTTGTAGCCCTTTTGTACTTATTAGCCAATATTTGACCATTTTCGTCAAAGTTTTCCTCCTTAAAAGTTGTCTTTCCCCACTTTGTTCACCCTCTGAAAAAGTGCTTGCTACGTCACTGTCTCTAAGGGGTCAAAAACCCTCTCAAACACCCTCTCCTCCCCCACTTTTCTGATAGTGTGGACGTCCCTGTTGGTGCCACATGCCACGGATTCGCCGGTTATTTGTCGGACGTTGAACGATTGAATATAAAACGCCTGCAGGATTATTAGCGGCCACAACGCATAGAGAGACGAACGGGAATCGGATCCCAAAATCCGGACATTTTGTCGGACGTTGACCCCCAAATCCGGTCATTTGTCGGACGTTGAACGATCGAATATAAGACGCCTGCAGGATTATTAGCGGCCACAACGCATAGAGAAACGAACGGGAATCGGACCCCAAATCCGGTCATTTGTCGGACGTTGAACGATCGGATATAAGACGCCTGCAGGGTTATTAGCGGCCACAACGCATAGAGAGACGACCGGGAATCGGACCCAAAATCCCACCGAATCTTCTGCCGGACTGGTGATTTTCCACCGAATAAAATATTTTTGTATTCGGTGATGTACGTTAATCCAGTCCGTCGTAATGTGACAGACCTATTATAATATCTAAGGATGTCGATTCTGGAATATCAACAAACAGGTCGATTTGTCATTGTAGCACTTGCAGTTTCAAAGTTCTGAGCATTTTTCACGTTTTGGGCCATGTCCTTGTTTGCATGGAATCGCCCAATAGTATTTTTTTGTGTGATTTTGAGAACAAAGTTCAAAATGTGGTTTATATATCATGCATCAGTTACGTGGTCACCCATATTATTTCGGATAATAAATAAAATAAAATAAAATAAAATAAAATAAAATAAAATAAAATAAAATAAAATAAAATAAAATAAAATAAAATAAATCAAAATAAAATAAAATAAAATAAAATAAAATAAAATAAAATAAAATTGTATCATTATCATTTGTTCTTGTGCAAAGATTGGTGGATAAATACATGCTTGAACCATCAAGTTATTAGTAGCTTTACTTTGGCAATTTTGAAATGTTTTACAAATATCCATGTACTTTGGAACAAACCATTAATTTCTATTATTTTCTAATTTTTTTTAATGATTTTTTGTCAAATGAATAATACTAAAATACTGAAATGAATAGCACTGTCTCCAGTAGATTTTAAAACAATATACACTACGCAAAAAAATTCTTTATGGTTAGGAAATTTACCCACTATTAAAATCTAGCGGCTAATTTTGTACATGTGCTAAATAATCGCACGCGGGTGATTGTCCTGCGTATTTTGACACCTAAATCACTACCCTACGACACTCCTGAAAAAAGATATTAATGTTTAAGTAACACGAGGTCGAAAAATGAAAATTGCAAAAAGGCCTATTCAAGTTTTCAGAATAAAAGAACACAAAAAGCAACAAACATGCAGATAAAGTTTTTTGTTTACTTGCTGAGCACATTTCAGGCATCATACTGCCGCTTCCAACTTCACTTGAGATTAATCTCTTTTTCTTTCAGTACTTTGTGTGTCCACCGTTGGCTTCCCTTACAGCAGCCACGCGGCGTCTCATGCTCCTAATGAGATGTCGAATATTACCTTGCTCAATCAATCCAATTCCACTCGTTGATAATGATGCGACGCAATCCCACCAGAGCAGAGTTGTATCTGCCATTATATTCTTGTTGACTCGTCTCTGGAGCTGATCTCAAAGGTTCTCCAAGGGGTTAAGATCAAGGCTCAATTCTTTCTGTTTTGGTAACATATTGAACATACAGTATCTTCAAAACTGCTGTAATCATGACCTGTTTTGAATTCTTTTTCCAAACCCATCTCTCAAAACGTAAATGTCTTAGTACCCACTCACCTTTGTCTTTGATCATTCATATGCACAATAAGCAAAGGATTATCCAACATGCATCAAGGAAAATGCTTTAAATTCAAATTGAAAAGGCGGGAATAATGAAACCGTGTTGGATCAGTGGATCAGCTCTAAAACCATTGAATAGGCTTATTTGCAATTTTTATTTGTCGACCTCTTGGTACTTAAGGCGTGGGGTATGAGTGACCTTGAAGTACAGGTATCTGGAGAAGGGAAACAACGAGTTACCCCAAATCACAGCGACAGGTAGTGACTTGGCCGCCGAGTGTTAATATTATTTTGGAAGGTTCGTGTTTGTTTAAAATTTTGGGGCGTTTTTCCAAAATTTGATATTTTTGTTGATATTTCAAAAAAGCGACATGCCAAAGACAAATCTTTTTGCACATACTTTGTTATTGCTAATACAACTCTTTTCTGCATACCTACGTTACAATTCGTTTTGGAGATTTAGTAATATTATAAATTTTGTGACTGCATTTTGGCGTTTTCGATGCGATTTTAGGCTTACCATGATTTAACGTTGATATCTGGTCTTGCTCCTTTTATAATTTCACTTTGATCGTCGGCTATTGCAAATAACAGAATGTAGATTGGCTCTGAATACAGCTGTGTCACGATTTAGGGGGAATTTAGTATGAGGTTTTCATTTCTAATATTTTTCCTCATAATACAATGAAAAACAAAAGCAATAGCATTACAAGCCCTAATAAAACAAAGTCAAACATAAGAATAATTAAAAAAAAATAAAAATGTATTTCTTTTGTTTTTAATTGTATTATGAGGAAAATTATTAGAATTGAAAATAAGCATTTAAAAAAGTCATTCTTATGTTTGACTTTGTTTTATTAGGATATGAAAATATATTTCTTTTGTTTTTCATTGTATTATGAGGAAAATTATGAGAATTGAAAATAAGCATCTAGAAAAAAGTTATTGTTATGTTTGACTTTATTTTATTAGGATTTGTAAATATATTTCTTTTGTTTTTAATTGTATTATGAGGAAAATTATTAGAATTGAAAATAAGCATCTAAAAAAGTCATCGTTATGTTTGACTTTGTTTTATTAGGATATGTAAATATATTTCTTTTGTTTTTCATTGTATTATGAGGACAATTATGAGAATTGAAAATGAGCATCTAGAAAAAGTTATTCTTATTTTTGACTTTGTTTTATTAGGGTTTGAAAATCTATTTCTTTTGTTTTACATTGTATTATGAGGAAAATTATTAGAATTGAAAATAACTTGTTTGACTTTGTTTTATAAGGATCTGTAATATATTTCTTTTGTTTTTTATTGTATTATGAGAAAAATTCTGAGCATTGAAAATGAGCATCTAGAAAAAAGTCATTCTTATGTTTGACTTTGTTTTATTAGGATCTGTAAATCCATTTCTTTTGTTTTTTATTGTATTATGAGGAAAATTATGAGAATGGAAAATAAGCATTAAAAAGAAGAATCTAGAAATTCTTATGTTTGACTTTGTTTTATTAGGGTTTGTAAATCTAAACAAAATTATGAGAATCACAAATTTATTGAAAAGTTAGAATCTTTATATTAAGTTTTGTATTTTGTCTTTTACTTTATCCCGCATTATACGGGTATATTGTTTAGTGTCTCGAATGAGTATGAGGTATTAGGGTTTCTTTTCAAAACATGTCCGGTTTTTTTTCGACCCTAAATCGTGCCGTATCTATCTGAATAAGTCTCGTAGTCCTCTTGGTGGGTTTTTTCATGATATATTTAGTTTGTATTTGCATGCAACAACCCAAAACCGACCTCGAGTGGCAAATATAGTTTTATACTTCCCGCATTGATGATTGCGTCTACGCCTAACAATATACTTCTTTTTATATGTTGACTGTAGCTGGTATATACACTGGTATACAAAGAATTGGTTACATGTCAGTGACCATTAACTTCATAATAGACCCTTAGATTATTTATGCGCCTTTTTATTATGCAGTATCTTTACCCGCAGACATGTGCCCGTGTCATGTGCCAATATTGCGTAACATTAAAGGTTAATACATTTCTTTGACTTCGAAGGAACTGTGTGATTCTATGACCTAGCGGTCTAAGACGTTGTGGTTTCTAAGTTGCTGTTCTTGGCGTCGCTTGTTCGAAACCGTGCGTCTGTCTATTTTCTTATGCTGCTTTATTTTTCCAACGTTAGGGCCTAGAAAAACTAATTTATAATTTCTTTTTGTATTATTTATTTATTTATTTATTTATTTATTTATTTATTTATTTATTTATTTATTTATTTATTTATTTATTTATTTATTTATTTATTTATTTATTTATTTAATGACGTTTTGGGGCTCGAGAGAACGGACACATTTATTTATTTATTTATTTATTTATTTATTTATTTATTTATTTATTTATTTACGGTTGCCATGGAAACGGCGGCCATCTTGGATTTTAAGGATATCAGATTGCGCGCAGTTTTTTCTTCACTTCCAATTATCAGAAATTCATGAAATTTGGTATAATTACAGGGTATGTATACCTTTAAACTTAAATGGAAAGCTTTTTAAAAAAATCTAAATTAATTAGGGTAACGAGGACGTTAAAATTCAAATTATGCATTTTTGCGCCCAAACTTCGGAAAAAATCACTTTTTTTTCAAAAATTGAGCAAAAGCTTTAAAAAAAGCTCTCCATTTGTGTTTGAAGGTATGTAACCTCTACATACATGCCAAATTTCATTGAGCTGTGATATACAGAAGTTGAAAAAAGCTGCGCGCAAGGTTAAAACAACGCGAAACAACAAAATGGCTGGAAATGACATTTTTTTGTCTAGAAACACTGAATTTTGAAAATTGGGTCAAATTATTTAACTTATCAATTTAAAATTGTCAAAAAAATTATAAATAATTGTTAATCACTAAAAACTGTGAAAAAATCAGGTCATTTGTACCTTAAATTAGCTTAATTCTAGAAAAGTGTTCAAAATAAACTCCTGAAAACAATAAAATACATAAGAAATTCAACGCATGTAAATGGATAGGAAATAACAATTTCGTCTGCGTGTATTTCATTTTAATCAAGCAGCATTTCAAAACCGAAAGTCGGATTCAAATGAAATAAAAAGCATTCGATAGCTAAGATTGTATATTTTATAATTATCAAAAAACCTCAAAATGCAATAATTACCCCTATTTCCTGTTTTCACCTTGCAAGCTTTTTAAGCATTGTTGAGTGGGCAATGTTCGATTGCAAGTTAAGTAATTGCAATTTACAAAAACCATTGTTATAAGTAACTAACGCCCCTTAAATAATGGTCATTATTCAAAAAGGGGTTATTGTATTGCAAATCTGTAAATTGCGTTGGAAGCAGAATTTATTTCTGCGTATTTTGACACCTCATTTGATACGATAGCCCAGAAAACAATAAAACACCGGTCAATTTAATGTAGTGAGGTCCAGATTTGAAAGTTGCACTAACATACAAATTTTTACAATACAAAAAAAAACTCCGATATCATTACACAGATTTCCTTCCATTAATGCAAAATCAATAGAATATACTGCAACTTTTAGATTTGGGCTACATTGATTTAAATGTATGCTGGGACGTCAATATTTAGTCGATTGCTACAAATGAGGTGTCAAAATGTGCAGAAATAAATTATGCTTCCAACGCATTTTACACATTTGTAATTATAATCACCCGTTTTTGAATAATGGTCATTATTTAAGGGGGTCAGTTACTTTTTTTGAGATGTTTATGTTACGAAAGATTTGAAGCTAGCCAATTGTATTAGTTTTGTTTCAAATTAATGAACACAAAAATTGTGCTAATAATGTTTAAAACTTAATGTCAACAGAAAGAGTCAGCTGATCATCAGGTTTTATGTCTTCTGTTTTAAGCAATGTTATTAAAGAAGCAAAGGAACCCAAAGAATGTGCAAAGTTATAAATTGACTTCGGCTAGCATCTTAAAATTAAACTCTGAGTCAAAACTAAGCTTAAGAAAGTTGTAAACGTGTTGAATCTTGTTGATTAAAGTGATATTTGCTACTGCTTTTATTATCACCACCTGTGTTGTTTGTGTTACGATTCGTAATCTCACGAAGAGTAAGTTAAGTTTGCGTTCGTTAATGTGGTAGGCCTACAGCCACACGTACATGCCCCCCCCCCAACAAACACATCCTACTCGGGCGGTCCTATAATAGCGACCTATCACATACGCTTAGGGATTCTTATAGAAGCCTTGCATGACGTTTCATCCCGTAAATACAGGGTGTCCCCCCAAAAAGAGGCCCTCATTACGACCTCTTTTTCTCCTATTTCTGAAGAGTTGATTAAACATATTTTGGTATGGCACAACTTTTGAAGATATACTCTTTTGAATAAAAGTACCCGTTTTTCACTCTGTCCCCGGATAGCAAAAAGAGTGGTTGGGATGGCTCATGCTGTGGAGTGGCCTGCACGATCACCAGACATCACACCACTTGATTTTTTTTCCTTTGTGGCAAAATCCAAGATCTTCGCAAACGTATTACTGAATGCATTAAGGCGCACAAGTATGGTACGCAACGCAATTGATGCAATGGGGACCAGGGCTGTAACCTGTATTCGTCAAGGAGGCAACCAGGTAGAGGGCAGAGCAGCACAGTAAACTCACTTCAGATGAACCAAAGACAAACCAACAGCCTTTTAGTGCTAGCTTTTATCCTAAAAAGAGAAGTGACTTATGTTGTAAATAAAAAAAGAAAAAGAAAGCAAGACACAACAAAGCAAGAAAGTAAGAAACATAATAAAACAAAAAGGCATGCATAACCACCAAGAAAAATTAAGTAATTGCAAGTAAAGCAAAAAAAGTCCCATTCGGCATCCATTTTACCCACAAATTAATGACACTATTAACAAAATCCATTGCCCATAAACCCACCGGTAAAGCCCATTCCATAAATAAAGTTATTTTATAAAGTTATCATTGACGAATGTTTGATAATCATGCATGGTATGTGTACTCATTTTCAATCAACTCTCCGTGGACAGTGTGTAAAACGGGTACATTTATTTAAAAGAGCATATCTTAAAAAGTTTTGAGCCGATTGATATAATTGTTTTGGTTTATTAAAGCTAACGACTCAAGGTTTCTTTATACACCAAAATATATTTGATCAACTTTTCAAAAATAGGAGAAAAAGAGGGAGCAATGAGGGGCCTCTTTTTTGGGACACCCTGTATGTCAAAATAAGTCAACTTTAAAACAAATAGGTGAAAAAGGACACTTTCACGATGTTTTTTCATTATTATTTTTTTATTTCACATGATCCATGCTGATATCGCCTAGCTATAAATGAAAAAAAAATAGCTTTGAATTTAATAATTGTGCGAAAAATGTCCCCTGGTCCAATAAAATTGGGTTGGAACCAGGGTCCATTTCAGAGCTTCTGGGTGCCAAACGGCTCCTGTGTCACACTAATTTTCACCCACGATCCCTACTATTAGGAGGCTGTCATTTTCTACGGAATGGGGGGGTCATGATTATACTGGGGTCATAGAATTTTTATACCAAAAATGGGGGGGGGTGAGTATAATTCTTTTACACCAAAAATAACAGGGTTATAACTGGCGACTCAAATCTTTCGCTCGTTGCGCGCACATTCTTTTAACCATCAAAATGTATGCTTATTCTATAATGCCATGTCAACACCATTTTTTGGTTAATTTAGCTCGCCATGTCCACATCCTTTATTGGTAAGTCGACTTGGCATGATTATTTATCTTGTCATGTTGACTTATATTTTTGTTAAGTCAACTTGACGTGACAAATTATCCTGCCATGTCGATATCTTTTTTTTGCGAAGTTGATTTGGCATAATGATTTATTTCACCAAGACAACATTATTTTTTTGGTATGTCGACTTGGCATGATAATCTATCTTGCCATGTCGATTTACATGGTTTGGCAAGTCGTCTTGACGAGATAATTTATATCGTCATGTTGTAGGACTTAGACGCTTCCGTATGCAAGTGACCTGTGTGAAATCTTGGAGCAGAATTGACAATTAAAATACTTCTCGTTGTATGAAAACGTTTATGTGCTTTCAAGATACCTAACTGTGTGAAGTATTGTTTTTTAAATCTACACCTAACATGCCTTGGTTTTTTTGTTAGTATGAATACGTTCACGTGCCTTCAAATTGTATTAGTGTGTACAACCTTGACTACACAATTAATATTTAAGCGACTTCTCTTTAGTATGTACACCTTCATGTCTTTTCAATTGACATGATTGTGTAAAGTTGTTGTTACAAAATGTTTATGTGCTTTCAAGATACCTAAATGTGTGAAATATTTGTTTTTAAATCTACACCTAAGGATTTTTTGTTAGTATGAATACGTTCACGTTCCTTTAAATTGTCTTAGTGTGTACAACTTTTATTACAAAATCAATATTTAAGCGGTTTCTCTTTAGTATGTATACCTTCATGCCTTTTCAAGTGACTTGATTGTGTAAAGTTTTTGTTACAAAATGCACATCTAAAAGGCTTCTCTTTAGTACATGTATGTATACGTTCGTGTACCTTCAAACTACCTGACGTTGTGAAGCCTTTATTACAAAATGTACATTTAAAAGGGTTCTCTTTAGAATGAATACGCTCAAGTCTCTTCAAATGACCTGACCGTGTGAAGCCTTTGTTACAAAACGTACATCTAAAAGGTTTCTCTCCTGTATGTATACGTTCATGTCTCTTCAAATGACCTGACTCTGTGAAGCTTTTGTTACAAAATGTACATCTAAAAGGCTTCACTCCAGTATGTATTCGTTCATGTCTCTTCAAGTGACCTGACGTTGTGAAGCCTTTGTTACAAAATGTACACCTACATGGTTTCTCTCCAGTATGTATATACGTCCATGGTTCTTTAAACAATCTAACGTCGTGAAGCCTTTATTACAAAATGTACATTTAAAAGGGTTCTCTTTAGAATGAATACGCTCATGCCGCTTCAAACTCCCTGACTCTGTGAAGCCTTTGTTACAAAATGTACATCTAAAAGGGTTCTCTCCAGTATGTATACGTTCATGTCTCTTCAAATGACCTGACCTTGTGAAGCCTTTGTTACAAAATGTACATCTAAAAGGCTTCACTCCAGTATGTATTCGTTCATGTCTCTTCAATTGACCTGACGTTGTGAAGCCTTTGTTACAAAATGTACACCTAAATGGGTTCTCTCCAGTATGTATACGTTCATGGTTCTTTAAATTATTTGATGTTGCGAAGCCTTTGTTACAAAATAAACATCTAAAATGCTTCTCTTTGGTATGAATACGCTCATGCCTCTTCAAGTCACCTGACTGTGTGAAGCCTTTGTTACAAAATGTACACCTAAAAGGCTTCACTCCAGTATGTATTCGTTCATGTCTCTTCAAGTGATCTGACGTTGTGAAGCCTTTGTTACAAAATATACACTTAAAAGACTTCTCTTTAGTATGAATGCGTTCATGTTTCTTCAAACCATCTGAAGTTGTGCAACATTTGTTACAAAATGTACATTTAAGATGTTTGTCCTTGTTTAATCCTGTATCCATTTTCGTAGACGATTTCCCTGATGCGGCAGAAGACTTTGTATCTTTGTCGTAATTCCTTGGTCGATTGATACGTTTACCATGAATCAGTTTACACTGCCTATCATGTAGCTGCTTTTCGCATCTCATCTTGAGTCTAGAAATAGTGAAACCTTCCTTTGCATTCTTAACCACGGACGTCATGTTTCTCGTTTTCCTCCTCTTGTAGTCATACCAGTAAGGACGAATTCCCAGTTCATGGTGTCTTTTATGAGATAAATATCGTAACACATTGTTGTAAAATCTCTGCCCGCAATACTTGCATACATGCGGCATTAAGTAGTCCCACTCACGTGGACGTCTATTCGCCATTTTCTGTAATGGACACAAACAAAAAGTGCATACGATTAGCAAAAGAATCTACGTCTTCGAAAATTGTCAAACAAGCTTGTTTTATTTCATTCATTTAGATCAATCCTGGTGGAAGTTTGTTGATCATATTCAACGTCAAATCCGCGGGCAATCCGCCAGATCTACCGATAAAAGTCGTATGTCTTTCGTTATCAAACATTTATAAGCAGATACAAATTATAACGAAATTATACTTGATGTGTCGAATATTAGACCAGGGGGTTGCATTATAGGAAGAGAGAGTGGAGTCACGTGTGCGATTTAATGGTGTTACATCATCTCACTTGACCTCTTTGACATAATATTAGCGTACCGTACCGTTATCAAATCAACGGGCTCCTGAAGAATAATTAGACAACTTTTCACTCATTTTCAATATGTTGTACGATCAATACAACTATGGATCCACAACAAGTTATTTTTGAAATAAACTATTTAACAAAATGTAAAAAGGTATGTGTGGCCATATTTGTATTCACATGTAGACCAATTAATAGCGTCACACATAGCGGTCAGTCACAATGGTTCATTATGTAAAAAAGAGCCCGTTTTAAAATTTTCATATGATACAGAAAACCTTTCTTGGTCACAGATGGATCACTTGACTCATTTGCAGTGAGTAATTTCATTTGACACGCTTAACCAGATCAAATGACACGCGACATAATGTGTCCGAGGCAGTAAAAACGTAAATAATGGGTGAGGCGCAGCCGAACCCATTATTTAAACGTTGTTTACTTCAAGGTGCGCGTAAGTGACAGCGCGTATCGCGGAAATATTGCACGCGTAACCAAGCGTAATGCTGTGCGTAGAATGTGTTACGGCGCTCGACCCATTATTGCAGAATAATGGGCTCTCACGTGACGCGTTTCAACAAATCACAGTGCGCGATTTTGAATAATGGGTCGTGGAGGTAATAGAATCAAGTATAATGAGTCATTGCAATGTTACCCAGTTGTGGACCCACGTATATATGGTAAGTAATTGCATCTGTACATACTTTGCATGAGTCAGTTGACCCGGTGGAAAAACATAATAGAGTCGGTTCCGATATTTGACCCGCTTGAAAAATTAGCCGATGGGTCAAGTCGGAATGTGAAAGCGAGGCTAAATTTCCACCATTATGTTTTGTGTGTTTAATAAACATTGCACATACCTTTCCATCCAACTATTGTCAATAACCTGTCATCATCAAGGGAAATAAATTTCACCTTTTTTAAAAACTCAATTCTGTTACACCAAGTTGCGTTAAACATGTTAAAGCACAACACGTATAAATGGTGTTGTGTCACAAACCAGAAACAACATAAAAATTGGATCCTCAGATAATCTTATCCATCATCATGTTTTATCATCGAGACATCAACTATTGAAAACTGGTTAAGGGTAGACGAGGTATTGTTGGTCGAAGCAACCTAAAAATCGATTTTTATTATCTAGATCAATATATTATTGAAAATTAACACCTAGATACTTTGCAAAAGTTCATTCTACAAATCGTATACTTTGCGAACTTGCTTAATTTATTGTTGTTAATGAGTTATGTACGTTTTACAAAATTGTTGTTGTTTCAGACCTCTTTACAACGTAACTCAAGAACCGCAGCACCTATAAAAGTATATCTGTAAGGATATTTTAAGGTGGCACACAGGATCACTCAAAGTGGCAAATTTTAGACATTGTTTTGTATTGTATCTTTAAACGTAATGATGATAAGTATATAAAAGTATAAATTTTCAGAAAGGAAATGATGCAAGGAATCCAACTAGCACGGCAGATTTCTGCAAAAATTTGCACTTTTTGAGAAAAGCGCTAAAATTGATTTTCCATGCCAATTTTTCGGTCCGCCATAACAACTTACCTAAATATCAAAATTGACAAAATGGCATATCTGTGTTCTAAAGACACAAATCTAGAAAGTGTTTTCTCAAATTTATGAATTTTTCTTCGTTTTGAAAATATACCTTAAAATTTCTAAGTTTTTGGTCAAAATTGAAAAAAAGTCAAATTTTGATCTTTTTGACCCATATTTTTAAAACGAAGAAAAAATTCAAAAATTTAAGAAAACACTTTCTAGATGCGTGTCTTTAGAACACAAATATGCAATTTTCGTCCATTTTGATATTTTGGGTAAGTTGTTATGGCGGACCGAAAAAAATTGGCATGGAAAATCAATTTTGACGCTTTTCTCAAAAACTGCTCATTTTTGCAGAAATCTGCCGTGCTTGTTGGAATCCTTGTGTCATTTCCTTTCTGAAAATGTATACTTTTATGTACTTATCATCATTACTTTTAAAAATACAACACAAAATAATGTTTAAAAATTCCGACTTTGAGTGATCCTGTGTGCCCCCTTAATTCTTCTACACGCTCGCTATGAATTAAGCAACACATTTTTTGCCAAATCTCACTACCATTCGTAAGATGCTGTGAACTACCAAATCACAACAGTTAAAAATAATTAATAACCTTAAAGCATCTATGATTAAATAGCTGCATGTCAATATAAAACAGTGATATGTTGATGCTTGCATTCGCTCTATGGCAATGTATAGCAATATACCAACAGGATACACAAAATGGCAACAGCAAAACAATCAGGGTGCGATTGTAACATAGATCCTGATTGTGCAGGACGGTGCACCAACAGCATCAATTGGCACATCTTAAATTTAATATTTTTGACATTATCCGTAAACTTCCAAAAATATCTTGCCAATGAATTACCGTAATTCTACTCACGATCAACGTATACCAAATGTCCGCAAATAATAACAGATAACAAGAAAGTGCAGTAAAGCTGACTGCACTCTGGTAGTTCAAGTTTAATTCCGAATACTACACGGGTTTCCCAGTGAGTCAGAGCCAGCTAACTAACCTATTCCGCTTGTGACAACAGCATGTATGGAATAATGGATTCACTCAGTCAGGTGTTCCTACTTGACTTTCATGACGACATCTATCATACACGCTTATTCTTATTTAAATATCATGATCAATTGAATTAGGATGAACTATCTATCCCGATCGATCGATCGATGTAAAACTTGCAGTTAGTTATCTGAGGATGTCGATCGATTCTGGAATATCTATTAAACAGGTCGAAAAATTGGTTCCATAACAATTGTATGCAAACTAAGAACTACCATTATATAGTGCAGTCAGCTGTGCTCTTTATAGCTCTAGTTGTCTGTTATAACATGCGAACATTTGGTGTATGTGTACGTTGATCGTAAGATTGGTCAAGATATTCTGTGAATTATTTCAATAAGCCACGGTGCGGTGCAGTGAGGACGGTGAGTAACTTACATTGGCTTTAAAACCAAAGATTATAAAACCCGAATGTAAAACATATTGCACTTGAATAGATTTTACTGATGTGTACGATCCATGTTTAGGATCTTATCCATGCTGGGTTTTTTTGTTGTTGTTGCTTTTTTTGTTTTTTGCTTCAAGTGTTTTGTTTCCAAGTTTACGGATGATGAATTGTAAAAGATGTGAAATTTAAGATGTACCAATTGATCCTGACAAATTAATGATGATGAATAAGATCAACACAGCCAAGCCGGATCCAATTTTTATATGTTTGTTGTTGTTTTTGGTTTGTGACACAACACCTGTTACGTGTTGTGCTTTAACGAAACTTGATGTAAGAGTATTATCGCATGGACTTTTTATTTTAAGTTGTATCATTTGATTTACAAATCATTAAATCATGATAAGAAAGGGAGGTACATGTACAATCCCAGCAAACACAAAAACGTTTTAAAAACGTTTTAAATAAGTTATATTTTGGCTTTTGGTTTAGGTAAAAACGTTTTAATAACATTAAAATGTCGGGTTATATAAAGGTCATGATAACGTTTTAAAACGTTTTGTATGAAAACACACTACAACAATATTTTGAATGTTTTCAAAAAATGTTATTGTAAACTATTTTGACAAACATTTTTCCCAAATATTGTGTCAATACTTAAATAACATTATGTTAAAATGTTTGAACCCAGCAAACAGAGAAATGGTCTTAAAATGTTTTTTTTTTTTCAAAACCTTTTAATAACATTTAAATGTCGGGTTATACAAAGGTCATGAAAACGTTTTTAAAACGTTATTGAAAATATTTTGGGCAAGCATTTTTCGCAAAATATTTTTTCAACCTCAAAATTCTGTTTAGAATGTTTTGTATTAAGTTTTCAAGAATGTTTTTGGAATGTTAAAGTTAAAACGTTTCTATACCCTTTATATAACCCGACATTTAAACGTTTTCTGTAAAACATTTTTGTCTGCTGAGCAGTAGATTATAAAAAAATGTTTTTAAGGTTATTAAAACGTTTTATACTCTTAATATGTCCTTTATATAACCCGACATTTAAACGTTTTCTGACAACCTTTTATAACCTTTTGCGAATGATGTCGAAAACGTTTTGTGTTTGCTGGGATGTTACCCTCGGGTGAATTTTAGGTGGCGGCATGTGCCTATCATTATGATCCTTTTCTTGAAATCGTATACCCGATGACCCTCTCTATAAACTTGATGTAAGAGTATTTTCGCACGGACTTGAGTCCTGTTTTTTAAAAGATGAAATTTATTTTAAGTTGTATCATTTGACTGATTACAAATTATTGACCATGGTAAGAAAGGGAGGTGCAATGTTACCCTCGGGTGGAGGCATATGTCTATCATTATTATCATACACTGCAAATTTTGAAGAACACGTGACGCGTCCGATAATACTTAAATTTAACACATCCAGAACGCCTTTATTCAAATGTAAGAGATACATGTAATGAACACCTATAACGCCTTTATGTTGTGTTCAGCAGGTGTTCTCATGAAAAAATATTAGTAAGCAGTGTTTACTATGCTTGGATTGAGTTTCATATTACGTGGCTCTCTATGTTGCCTAGGTAGATTTAAATCTTATCACTTACATGTACCTTAGTGTAACGTACAGGGACTCGAATCATGGAGCTTAAGTTTATTCATTCATTCATTCATTCATTCATATTTTATTTTCATCAATCATCAAAATGCATGTAATACATAAAAGCCAACAAAGTAATACAAAATATATGAAGCTAGAATATTAAATACAATCAAGAATCAATAGTATCAAGTAGTTACGATTAAATCAATATAATGTAAGTCAATACAGTAATATAATAATGCATGCTTAAGCAGACTACATTTTAAATGACAGTAATGATAATAATAATAATAATGATGATAATAATAATAACAATAACACAAATAATAATAATAATAATAATGATAATACAATATAGTACTGCATGATTAATTATTAAGCAAGATTAAGCACGCATTAGATTATACAAAATATATGAATGATCATTGATACAATGAATAGTCAAAATTAATACGAAATATGAGGCAAGAATTAATGGTATAATTATATATCGATACAATCAATTAGTAACAATTATATCAGTATAATATAAGTAAATACAACAACATAATAATGCATGCTTATCAGAATACATTTTAAATGGTCAATGATACAATAAATACAAAGTATAGTAATACAATTCTAAACTAGGTTGTTGAGTAAAGGAAATTGAGAGGGAAAAGAGATGATTGACGAGGACTCTGCTAAACGCGGGGCGTGAGGTGCAGAGACCAGAAAGAAAAGAAGAGAAAAGGATATGAAAGGGAAGAAAAAGAAGAGAAAGAGAAGAATAGTGAAGGTCATAGCTACTAATTACGTCAAGAGCATAATGGAAACAAACGCCTACGGTTTCTGATGATGATTCTGATGATGCAGTATTAATGTGAAGTTCGGTGGCTACTATTGTAGGATGCAAGCAGTGGAGGATAATTAAAGCACACAAAGGGAACACAGGGGGAACACAATACAAAGATTGGATAGCAGCGAAGTAGAATTAAAACATCAAGCTACTGTAAAGCTTCAAGGGTAAACATGTAGTGTCTATGCCAAATCATATTCACCGATGAAATATTTTTTCAGCCTGCTTTTAAAGGCAACATGTGATACAGAGTGTTTGATGTTAAGAGGGAGATAGTTCCAGAGAAGTGGTCCTCTGGTTTTAGAGGTGTTACCAGCAAGAACAGATTTAGTAGGAATGATGAATGGCTCATTAGCATGTCTGGTGTTATAGGGGTGAGCAAATACATCAATGTTGAAAAAATTGTCATGAAGAAAATCAGGAGGAGTAGACCATTATAAAACTGAAACATAAAAGAGCCAAGTTGAAGCTTATAGATATCATAGAGTTTTAGAGTTCGAAGGGAGGAAAATAGAGGATCAGTGTGAGCAAGCCATAGGGAGTAGGTACAAGTTCTAATAACTCTCTTTTGAAGAAGGAACAGTGAATGTAGGTTAGAGTTGTTGGGGTCAGCCCATACCAGGGCACCATAGGAAAGATATGGGAGGACAAGGGAGTTATAGAGAGTAAGAATAGAAGATGAAGGGATGAATTGCCTGACCTTACGGATGATGCCGTTGTATTTGGAAACTATTTTTGAAATGTGCTGTGTATGGGAGTTCCAGGAAAGGTTGTGATCTATAAGCAGGCCTAAGAATTTGGTAGTGTTTACTTTTTCAATAGGTGTGCTATCTATTTTAATATCATAAGAAATATCAGGTTTATTGTTATGTTTATTTTTGAATACAATATAGTTCGTTTTCTTTATATTTAGTGACAATTTATTTAATTTAAACCAGTTAGATATTATTTTAAGTTCTCTATTTACAGTTAATTCAAGTAATTTAGGGTCACGGTGTGAAAAAGTATATTGGTATCATCAGCAAACAATATGAAATGTGGAGTATATGTTGTGCAGGGAAGATCATTGATGTAGAGTAGAAAAAGAAGAGGACCCAAGATAGATCCTTGGGGGACACCGCAGGTTACTTCAGAAGAATGAGAACAGGAGCCATTAATCATGACTTTTTGGCTTCTTCCAGAAAGGTAGTTTTGACCCAATCATTAGCAAGACCTCGAATACCATAATGATACAGTTTGTCAAGAAGGATTGTGTGGTTTATGGTATCGAAGGCCTTGCTAAGATCCAAAAAGATACCAATTGTGTGGAGTTTCTGATCTAGATTATCAGCAATCCTACAATAAAGATCATTCACTGCCATGTTGGTGGACCTTCCTGGTCTAAAACCAAACTGATGTTTAGTTAGTATATTGTTGCGGGTGATAAAATCTTCGATCCTAATATATACAATTCTTTCAAGAAGTTTGGAGATAGTTGGAAGAATTGAAATGGGCCTGTAGTTGGTAAAGTCATGTTTGTTACCAGACTTGAAGATAGGGGTAACGTTGGCTTGCTTCAGTGTTGATGGTATGATGCCTGTGGAGAGGATAGATTAAAGA
The DNA here is from genome assembly GCF_039555335.1 of Amphiura filiformis. Lineage (NCBI taxonomy): Eukaryota > Metazoa > Echinodermata > Ophiuroidea > Amphilepidida > Amphiuridae > Amphiura > Amphiura filiformis. The sequence continues at coordinate 141,188 of NW_027305628.1, forward strand.
TATATGCAAGTATGGTGCTGATGGAAGGAATGATTTGTTTGAGAAGGTTGTTGCTGATGCAGTCATTACTACTACTGTGACTGTTTTTAAGTTTAAAAGTTAATTTAATGATCTCCTCTGAGCATGTTGGAGATAAAAACAAACTATTAGGGCTACTGTTTGAAGAAAATGTATGATTAAACTCAGGCGGTGGATCAGGAATCTTCTTAGCCAGTGTTATACCTATATTAGCAAAGAATAAATTAAATTTATCAGCAATTTGTTTATTGTCGGTTAATTTAGAACCATCTTTATCAACGAAAAACTCAGGTAGTTTAGATTTTTTATTTCGGCCTAATAAGTTATTTAGTGTTTGCCACATTTTTTTTGTATTATTTTTATTATCTTCTATTTTAGTTGTAATATAATTTCTTTTGCTAGTTCTAAGAAGTTGGTTTAAATAGTTCCTATAATTAGTATATTTATTTTTATTTTCCGAATTTGGTTTTGAAATGTGAGTTTTGTAAAGTTTATCCTTGGTTTTAATAGATTTAATGAGTGCTTTAGTTACCCACGGTTTTTCGGAGTATTACGTTTAGATATTTTTTAATTTTTTAGTGGGCAATGAATATTAAGAAGGTCATTGAATTTATGAATTTATGAATGAATAAATTATACGCATCATTGGGGTTAGAAGAACTTTCAACAACATGCCAATCAACTAGAGAAAGCGCATTTTTTAAACCATTAATATTGTTCGGGTGGAATTGACGCTGTTGGTGGGTTTGTGTAGTTTTAATTGGCTTGTTGTTGTCAGTTTGTTTAGTGATGAAGACAGGGAAGTGATCGGACAAGTCCGTGACAACAATGCCAGAGTTGATGATACTAGTGATGTCGTTTGTAAATATGTTGTCGATTAATGTTGCAGAGGTGTGTCCATTTTTGTTGGTTTTAATGCGGGTGGGTCGAGTGATGGTTGGGATGTAATCATGCGAGTAAAATAAATTCAGGAATTCAGAAACCTTGGAGTTGCTCTCGTGAACAAGAAGATCAATATTGAAGTCACCCATAATAAAACAAGTCTTTTTCTCTCTAGAAACAAGATCGAGTGTGTTTGTTAGAGAGGATATAAAATCCGTAAAGATGACGTACTCTGGTTTGTAGACAATGCCAATAATGACCTTTTGGGAGTTATGGGTTGTTTCTATAAAGATAGAGTCGCAATGTTCGGCAGTGATGTTTAGATCAGTTCTGATAGAATAATTGATGCTTGACTTGATGAATAACGAACAACCGCCACCGCGACGACCTTTTCTAACACAATTTTCAACGGTAAAATCACCAAAATCACAAAGCAAGGAATTGTCATCAGATGTAAACCAGGTTTCTGAGAACCCGTAAATGTCAAAATGCTGATTTAAAACAGAGAGATAGTCAATGACATCATTAGAATGTTTAGCAAGGCTGCTGGAATTTAAATGAAAAGAGAGAAATTACAGTCATTTAGGCTAGGTTGGTGATTCTGGATGGTACTTGAGTCATATTAGGTACAGCGGGCTTCATTATTAATATTAGTAACATCAGTATCATCAGACGAACCATCAGACGGGTGTAGTGAGCTATTAAAGGAAAAGGGATGGAAAATAAGATCAGAAATTAGTTCAGAGTTAAAAGAAGTAGGGTCGGACATGAAAATATACAATACAAATCAGTATAAAAAAAATTAGCTTAATTATACAAAAAAATACAATTAATTAAATATACCTAAATGAAATAGGTATAACCCAGTTTCCTAGGAGTAAAAAAACCATAGATGTGACTAAAAGCTTGAAAGCCGTGTAGTTTGGATGTGGAGGGCACATTATTTGTCAAACAAAAAGTAGCCTATTCAAAAATGGATCGTAATCCCGGGGATCGTGATTAGACTGATTGGGCACAAATGTGTCAATGGGGTTATCAAACCAGGGTAGCCGACCATGGATGATTAGTCTGATGCTCTACCGATTGAGCTAACAGGGATTCGAACCAGGGACCTTACGTTTATTAGTCTGATGCTCTACCGATTGAGCTAATGGGGTGTCTAAAAATCTTACTTATGATTGTATTCCTAAGTTATTATTTTATGATTATAATTATACATTTACATGTATTAGTGTTATTATTATTATTATTATTATTATTATTATTATTATTATTATTATTATTATTATTAATTTGTGTTATTATTTATTATTAAATATGAAAAGGTTTGACTACAAAAACGATTCTCTTATAAATGCATCTACTCACAGTTTCCAGCTCGATACACGACTACATAAATATTTCCAGCACTAGCGAATCTAGTCTCCAAACAGTTTGTGTTATTCTACACGGTTGAGTGCATAGCATCATAAGAGCTGTGTGAAAATAGACATCTGTGATTGGTTTTTGCTAAAACCTAAAGTGTTTCCTTCATCCAATCAGATTTTTTGGTATCGAACGAAAGCTAATATTTCCCCCTAAAAACAGTGTTTTACATTAGGTTAACAGATAACGCGATCCAATGTTATAGCAAGGCAAATAATGGTAAATCTGTTGAAAACTACCTATCCAACACATTATTAGACTAAAATGGAGGTTTTAAAAGTCAAAACCACAAGTGTTCCTTTCAATATTTTTTTATTTTATGCCATTAAATGAAAAAAACATACTGATATTGGTCATATATTAGCTACATTAGAATGAGCAATACAATTAAACATGAGTTTAATAAGAATACCCAATCATTGTATGTATTTAAAAGAAAATATAAGTCATACCTGTTGTCATATTATCAGTAACTTATTTGTTTATTTTATACCTGTAACTTATAGTTAATTTGAATTTTCCTATATGCATCATCACTGCCTTCTCTTTAGTGTCTAGTTGCACATGTCCTGCCCTGTCCTGTCCTGTCCTGCACTTACCCAGTCCTGTCCCGTGTTTTGTAGTTGTCATGTTTTGGTAGTTATTTAAGGTAGTAATCTATAATTATCATCATTTGCAACTTCTAGGGTGACCATACATTTCGAGTCTTGCTCTTTTGGTCTCCCCACCGATGTTTTCCTTCCGTATTCTATTGTATGGTGAAAATAAACTGAAACTGAGCAATGGCCAATTCTCTTTAAATTGCAAATCTTGTGCAAAAAGTTACTGATTTCGCATGTTTTGTCATAATGGTTGTAAATTCAACGAACTATGACTTTGCTAAAGAGCGCTTAAAAATTGACATGATATGTTTATTATGCCTATATTAGTGTTATTATTATAGTATACTGTTTACCAACATTGGTCAGATGTCGACATTCCGACCGTCATATTAAGGTTGGCAAAACAACGTTGGTCCAACCTCGACGTATCGACCATCATTTTAAGGTTGGCAAGCTATGTCGGCTCGACGTTGGCATACCGACAATCATTTAAGGTTGGCACAATAACGTTGGCCCAACGTTGGCATGCCGACCGCCATTTTAAGGTGGGCTGGCTAAGTTGGCTTGACGTAAGCGCACCAACCATTATATATTAAAGGCTGGGGCAACAACGTTGGTCCAATGTTGGGTTTGCGTCAGCTTACCGATCGCGACCATCATGCCGACCATTGCCAACGTTGGGCCAACGAAGTCTTGCTACAAAGGGAAATAAAGCAAGCTTTTGACATTTTCGAAGACGTAGATAGTAATTCTTTCGCTAATCGTATGTACATTTTGCTTGTTTCCATTACAGACAATGACAAGTACAAGCCCGTGTGAGTGGGTCTACCTAATGCCACATGTGTGCAAGTATTGCGGGCAGAGATTTTACAACGATGCGTTACGATATTTGTCTCATAAAAGACACCATGAAATGGGAATTCGTCCTTACTGGTATGACTACAAGAGCAAATCGAGATATATTACGTCCATCATGCCCATGGTTAAGAATGAAAAGGAAGGTTTCACTATTTCTAAACTCAAGACGAGATGCAAAACACAGCTACACGATAGGCAGTGTAAAAATATTGATCGACCAAGGAATTACAACAAAGATTCAAACTCTTCTGTCGCATCAAAGGAATCATCCACTGGAAAGAAAACTTTTATGTGCACATTTTGCAATAAAAGCTTTACTTTGTTAGGTCACTTGAAGCGGCATGAACGTATACACAAGGAGAAGCCTTTTAGATGTACATTTTGCAACAAGGGCTTTACAATGTCTGGCAATTTAAAGAAACATGAACGTATTCGTACTGGAGAGAAACCATTTAGATGTACATTTTGTAAAAAAGGCTTCACACAGTCAGGTCACTTGAAGAGGCATGAACGTATTCATACTGGAGAGAAGCCTTTTAGATGTACAATTTGCAACAAAGGCTTCACAAGGTCAGGTCACTTGAAGAGACATGAACGAATACATACTGAAGAGAATCCTTTTAGGTGTAAATTTTGTAACAAAGGCTTCACACAGTCAGGTCACTTGAAGAACCATGAACGAATACATACTGGAGAGAAGCCTTTTAGATGTACAATTTGCAGCAAATGCTTCACAACGTCAGGAAGTTTGAAGAAACATGAACGTATACACACTGGAGAGAACCCTTTAAATGTACAGTTTGTAACAAAGGCTTCACACAGTCAGGTCACTTGAAGAGCCATGAACGAATACATACTAGAGAGAATCCTTTTAGGTGTACAATTTGTAACAAAGGCTTCACACAGTCAGGTGACTTGAAGAGACATGAACGAACACATACTGGAGAGAAGCCTTTAGATGTATAACTTGCAACAAAGGCTTCACAACGTCAGGAAGTTTGAAGAAACATGAACGTATACATACTGGAGAGAAGCCTTTTAGGTGTGCATTTTGTAACAAAGGCTTCACACAGTCAGGTCAATTGAAGAGCCATGAACGAATACATACTGAAGAGAAGCCTTTTAGGTGTACATTTTGTTACAAAGGCTTCGCCCAGTCAGGTCACTTGAAGAATCATGAACGAATACATACTGGAGAGAAGCCTTTTAGTTGTACATTTTGTTACAAGGGTTTCACAAGGTCATGTCACTTGAAGAGACATGAACGAATACATACTAAACATGCTAAAGAGAAGCAAGTCAATTGAACTCAATCGATAAGTACGACTATGGTGTGAGAGGTTGCGGGTTCGAACCCTGGTGATGGTAAAGTACGTTTTCGTGGAAAACTGAGTTAACTTGAAATTCCCCTGGACAAGGAACTTACTGCTAATTGCCTCGTGACCTGTACGACACTCGGGGAGCTGATCCTGGATGCGATGGTTATTTGTGGTATGTCTAGGGTGTGCGCTCTTGAAGTAGAAAGTCCCTGTGTTGTTGTTAAATGGTTTATGGAATGATGTGGGCCGTAGTGATCAGCGATAACTTGTAAAGTGGGCTGAGGCGTGTGGATCAACATGTAGGCGTTGTGCCTGTGCGTAGCACACCATAAATCACAGCGCTTTTTTTAGACGTTTTTTAATGTTGTTTTGTAATAAAAGTTGTACACACTAAAGATAATTTGAAGGCACATGAACGTATTCATACTAAGTGTAGATTTGGTAACAAATAAAGTCTACACAAAAGTAACGCAGCTGTTATAAATACGCCTATAGCTTCAGAATTAATAATTGTTTCCACAATATTTCTGCATAAAAAAAAGGATGATTTATGTACGCGCATTTTGATACCCCATTGTCAAATGTTGTCCAATATTAACAACACAGTAGTGTTTAAAAGTTGCAGTTTCCAGCGATCAATGGTTATTACGTAAGTATTGTGGCCCCGGATTGTGGCACGTAAAACCCTCATGGAGACCTTGCGAAATGAAGTTATTTTAACTTTAACTTTAATGTCTAGAGGATTATAGAGATTATGTATTCAAACCAAGGTGGTTTTGAATACATAATCCTCTATAATCTCTATACGTTAAAGTTAAAGTAACTTCATTTCGCAAGGTCTCTATTATCTTCGCGCTGATATTATACTTATAAATTCGGGTATTTCTCTTTAAAACATTGCTGTGTTGTTATTATTGAACGAAATTGATCAAATGGGGGTATGAAAATGCGCGTATCAATCATTTAAAACAACTGGAACCAGAACAATTGTATCAATCACAATTATTAGTTCTGATGCTAAAGACGTATTTATAACAGCTGCGTTAATTTTTGTGCAGTGTTTACTTTACACAGTCAGGTAGCTTGAAAGCACATATTGTCAATTCTGTTCCAAGATTTCACACAAGTCACTTGCAGGAACATGAACGTTTATCCACACGAACGTTTGTAAGAGCCCAATACGTAACAAAAGCCCAATACGTAACAAGTTGATACGTATTGGGTTCAACTTCTTCTACCTAGAACAAAAAGTGGCAAAAAAGAAATCATCCCGCTCAATACGTAACAAAAATAAAATCAAATTAAAATTACTTTATCCATACTCCCTCCCTCTGTACTGGTTTTGTATTAGGCTTTGATACATTTTGTGTTACGTATTGGGCTCCGGTTGTTTTTAAAGCAAATTATGGATATTAGATGCATGTGTTTGTTATAGAATTACTTTATATTGACCCAGTAACTCATTTTGAGTCTTTCTAGAACAAATTATTTTACAGTGTTTTTTCTCTAGACTTGGAATTTATTTGTTACGTATTGGGCTCTGGTTATTTTAAAAGCAAATTATGGAGATAAGGTGCATGTTTTTGTTATAGAATTACTTTATATTGACTCAGTAACTCATTTTGAGTCATTTTGAGTCTTTCTAGAAAAAAATTGTTGACAGTGTTTTTTTCTCAAGACTTAGAT